>NC_064811.1:101798909-101878709 GCF_023721935.1 Panthera uncia
TTTTTTTTTTTTTTTTTTTTTTCCTTCCCCTCCCCCATGGGTTTCTGTTAGGGATTAGTGTTCTTATAAGAGGTAGAAGAAAGCTAACCCTCTCTCTGCTCTCTACCATGTGAGGATACAAGGAGAAGATGTCCCTCTGCAAATCAAGAGGCAAATTCCCACCAGACGCTGTATCTACTGATGCCTTGGTCTTGGATTTCTCAGCTTCCAGAATGATATGGAATAAATCTTTGTTGTTTAAGTCGCCCAGTCTATGCTATTCTGTCACAGCAGCCCTAACTGACTAAGACACAAAACTTCTATTTTGTCTAAATAGCACTGTTGAGGAACTGGAAACAGAAAGTCAGGAATTCTGTCCTATGTTCCAGGATTCTGCTCACATACTGACCTTAGCAAATAGTTGTCAAAGCATCTCCGAGTGTGCACAAATTCTATTTGCACTGAGCAATTGAAAATGGTTCCTCCCATCTGTATCATTCTATTTCTCTGTCACCTTAATATTCCACTCTTGCTTTGTTTCTCTCCCATTGCCAGACCTGGATGCTTCAAACTTGTATCATTACCTTCTATAACCACCCTGTCTAAAGTGGTGGTCCCCCACTCGCCATCCTTATTTTGCTTTTTGAAGCACTCATTATCAAAAAGTATTTTACCCATTTGTTAATTGGTGGTCTCTGTCTGCCCCATCTAGAAAAAGCTCCATGAAAGGAAAGTCATTCATTGTCTCTTATTTATTGTGGATTTCCTGTGTCCCTAGTCCCAAGAGCAGCTTTAGTACACAGTAGGAGGTCAATCAATACACAGGGTAGGAAAGAGTGAGTGAGTCAGTGAGACTTGTAACCCCCACATCTGAAAGCTTCAGTCAGAACCTGATTATCTACAGAGGCAGTGAGTACACATTCCATGACTCCCACATTTCTAGCAGGGGGTAGCAAGGGTTGCTATCTGATCTGTCAAATGAGACACGCTCAAAGTCCATGTTCTCCCAAGGCCAAGGGAGCCAACTCAGCCCATGGAAGTGAGGGACTGGCAGAAACAGGTGGGCTTTGATTTACGTGGAGCAGAGAGGGAGGATAAGTGAGAACTTGCCTCTGTTTTGCTCAAGGGCAGAAAGGTTTTAACAAGAAAGGGAGGAGGAAGAATGAATTAAAGATAGGGACTATGACAGAATGGGTAGTGTAAGGGATAGAATAAAGAATTGTAAAATTATCATTGTGAGGACTGCTATTAAAATCAGCCCTCTATTTTTGCTATCCTCTACAACCATCCTGATAAGTGGCCACCTTTTCTTGGTACAAGTTTGCCCCATGATGGAAAGTATAATGCCCACTGTTACTAATAGCAACTGACATTTATTGAGCACCTACTATGTGGCTGGGCGGGGCCAGGAATTCTTTACAGGGAGTGCACTGCATTTGCAGGGACTGTGACATGAATAGTGGCCCTGAGCCTGTGCAGCGCAGTGCCTCCCATAATGGATCATTGGCACCATCCATTGGGGTAGGCACATGGTGATCAGTGGCAAAGACGGGGGTTAGACCCCAAAATTCCTCCTTAAAGTGATCTGACTCCCTGACATCCACCTCCTTGTAACTTCTACCCAATGGCCCTGACTTTGCCCTCTGAGATCCTCCAGAGTACCATCAGCCCTTCCCTTTCTCATGTCCAGCTCCCCTGTCCACACACATACCCCACTCACTGATTCTTGAGCTCCTCAAAACATAAGTTGATCAAACCACTTCCCACTTAAAATTCTTCAGTGGTTCACCACTGGTCTTGAACTAAAAGTCAAATTCCTCCCATGGTTGTTTCTAAGACCTGCGTGAAATCCCCTGCCTATCTGTCCATTCCAGGCCTGAACCACTCTCTTTGTCACTTGCTTCCCTGAAGCCATACTATTCCTTTCTAGGATCCCAAACACACCAAGCTCCTTCCACTTTCACATTCTTGGGCCCTGTCCTTAGCATCTTCTTTACCTCTCTCTTTACATGCTCATTCTTTCTGTTTTTAGGTCTTAGATTAATATCACATCCTCTGAGGGGTCTTATCTAGGAGATAGCATTTTCTATCTCCTATGGCTTTTGTATCTCATGTTTATTTCCTACACGGGATTTTAAAGCTCACTTCATCATCATCATCATCATCATCATCAATCTGCTTTCTTGTTTTTATCATTCTGCTCCACCTGAATATAAACTCAAGAAGACAGTCGGGGAGCACCTGGGTGGCTCAGTCAGGTAAGCATCTGACTTTTGGATGCAGCTCAGGTCTTGATCTGACTTCAAGCTCCATGTTCAGCACCACATTGGGTGTGAACCCTATTTAAAAAAATACTCAAGGGGCGCCTGGGTGGCTCAGTCAGTTGAGCATCTGACTTCGGCTCAGGTCATGATCTCATGGTCTGTGAGTTCAAGCCCCGCATCAGGCTCTGTGCTGATGGCTCAGAGCCTGGAGCCTGCTTCGGATTTTTGTGTCCCTTTCTTGCTCTGCTCCTCCCCCGCTCATGCTCTGTCTCTCTCTCTCTCTCAAGAATAAATTAAAAAAAAATCATAAAAAAATTTAGAAAAAAAATACTCAAGAAGACAGAGACTGTCTTCTTGTACACCATTGAATCCCCACTTTACTCATAGAAAGCATTCCATGAACATTTCTTGAATGAATGAATGAATGAATGCTAATAGGTTGACTCTTGATGGGCCCCTAGATAGCTTCAGAATGGGAGTTGGCTGCCAGAGGAACCAACCATATGATTAGAGAGTTAGGACCTGTAGCCCTACCCCCTGATCTCTAGGAGTGGAGAGAACGGCTAGAGATTAAGTTACCCTTAGTGGATCCATTCTTCTCCCAGATGAAATGTGCTTGGTTCTTTCAAGTGTTCTTCAGATGCCATGGTACTTCTGGCACATAGCAATTTTTCTGTGTCATCCTTAAAGTACAACTCTCCAGGTGTGATTGAATTTGAATGGAATACAGTGGGATTGTCTCCTCCCTTTTCTATCCATGCTGGGGCCCAAGAATTAACTTTTGTTAAGGGAGGTGGTTGAATGAGTTAAAAAACTGCCGTATCTATACAGCCACTTCAGATTTTGCCTGAACACTTGCTTGGTATTAGTATTGAATAACCAGCTGTCTTCACTCCCCACCTGCTAAAGCCATGATCTATAGTGCTTGCCATTTCAGTGGTGTAGATACTCCCACCAGTGCTGATTTCAAGCTACGAACTGAAGTCACTGGACATGGATATGGGGAAAGCTAACTGTCATAAAGCTGGCCCCAGTACACCTCTGCCTTCCTCCAGCTCCTGCCCCTCCTTCCTCACAACTCCACTCCCACACAGACCACAAGCTCCCATGTTATTGAGAAACATCATTCAAGAGAACTCACACATCAGTCTAGTGCAAACACTCTGAGTTTCTCCATAAAACCAGAGTTCTATAAAAGTCAGGCATAAAGGGAATCGGAAGGGAAAGAAGCAATGTATTAAATCTCTTTTAGGTCTACTGCTTGTGTCTCATTAGGCCTTTGGACACATGGACACATGCTTATTTTTGTGGCTTCCCTAAAACATGTCAACTTGTTAAAAATTCTTTGTTTGCTTTTTCTGACCAAAACCAGTGGGCAAGAGAGAGGTAGTTCTTTTGTCATTGTTTTGGTTTATTTTATTCACTAAATTCATTTATTTTCTCCCTTTAACTCTCCACAGGTGGTATGACTAAAAAAGACATAATTTAGCATCAAGCTCTTCAGTTGAGTGTGCTGTGTCTGAACACATAGGGCTGTGATGTCATTTGGACACCAGGCTGTGTCTTTCTTCCTTCCTTCCTTCCTTCCTTCCTTCCTTCCTTCTTTCCTTCCTTCCTTCCTTCCTTCCTTCCTTTCTCCTTCTTTTTTTAGAGTATGCTTCAGAACTGTAATTTATTTACCGTGTGTTTTTTTATTTGGGTCAGTGGGAAAAGGCTGGCAATTAGTTATTTTGGCAAAGTTTCAGTTATGCTTGAAAAAGGAACACAGACTTAACATGTTATATAATCACTCTTAAACCACCTCTGGGAAGTTCTCCAAGCCCTGTGTGTCAGTCTCCATTGTGCATGTCTGAACACAACCTCTACAAGAATTTCCATTTTGTGAAGCAGGGTGGGGAAATGCTGTGAGCAGAGCTGAGTTTAATTGTGAGGTTGACTTGTTATGGGAGAAGTAAAAGGAAGAGCTTATCTTATCCTGAAACCCACCATATTAATCCTTAGGCAATGCTGGGGCACAGACTATCTTCCAGACCACTGGACTCCATGTTGTCAAATCATTTTCCTTCAGAATCTAATTATGCCTATGGGTGGTTTTTCATTTTTGTGTGGTAAACTTTTAAGTGTAACATGCTTATGGAAAAGTGCGCAAATCATAGACACACAGCTTGATAAATTATCACAAAGTGAATGGACCCACGTAGCCACTTCCCAGGGCAAAAAAAAGAACATTACAGAAGGTCTCATGTGCTCCCCCCAGGGACTCCCCCCCGCCACTCTTCCTCAAACGTGACCACTGATACTTCTATGGAGAAGTTTTCATTTTACTTCTCTGATTCTAAATCAAAGTTCTCATTGTTTTCCCCATAATTGTCTAGGAGAACTCTAACTTTTTCATGTTTTTAAACCAGAGGCTGAGAAGTTGAGGGGCATGTTTGAGGGCATCACTGAGTCAGATGTTGACATCTAGTAGAGGTCAGGGCCACTCCTAGGGCATGTTGGAGACTGAGCATCCATTTTTTGCAAGGCCCCTGTCTGCAGACAATTTAAGTAAAAAGTGTACTACAAGATTCATAGTGCCACGTGAGGGATAGTGATTTCTCATAAAGATTTATAATCATGGTTGGACGAGAAATACTTGTGTGTTTGTTTATTGTCCAATCGATGCAGCTGGAGAGCCAGTACTCTCCAGGCACAATTTATTCCTTTTCAGGTCCAAGAAACATTTTTTCCTGTTCTTTACTGTCAAATGCCTTATTTCTGGCTAATTTTACATCTCCTACCACAAGAAAAGATAGCAATGCTGACGTTACTCACAAACTGCCATGGCTCTTCTGAACCATGAAACAATATAACTCTTCTTGCCTGTTCCTAATTCTCTTTATTTAATTCTGGCTACATGATGACTCATTTACCATACCATCCTTGAAAACTGGCTTCCAGTGGGGCTCTCCACATTCTGTACTTTGTTGAGATGCCTAAGAATTCAAGTCTTACCCAAAATATGCAGGAAAATGTGCATGATGGTTTCTTTCTTGGTCATGTTAAATTTGCCATTAGGAATTTTACAACATTCACATAGAACAATACATCTTCCAACCATGCTTTCTTGAGCTATTTAAGGCCATATTCGTCACATTTGTAGAATGTGACTTCTTTCAGTATTGACTGTACTGCTTTCTTTACATGCCCACTAGCAAGGAGGATGGGTGAAGTGCCCATGCTCAGAGAGAGAATAATGGTTCCATTCTCAAGGTAATGTCTGTGCCTCATCTTTCACAGTTTAAGATAGATCCAAAGAGTATTAATGTCACCCCATCGATAGGAGGCAAGAGAAGACCTTCATCAGAAGGATCTGTTAGCTTTGCTCTGCAAGGATCTTAAAAGCCCTTGGATGATTTAAGTGTTGCCACCTCTGGAGGACTGTCAAACATGTAAAGGGGGTGTATAGCTTGACCTACATATCAGCAGTGCATGAAGCAAAGGATGCCTGCTACTACCCCATTGACTTCAGGTGCTGTAAATCAGAAGCACTACCACAGTTGGAACATGGATGGGTGAGAACCAATGAACAGGCTCAAATATGCAGCTCAAGCCCAAGAACCCATTGCTGACCCCCAGTGGGCTGAAGTCCTAAACTTCTCTCATATCTCATATCTGACCTGAGTGAACGTTGTCTAAAATCAGTGTGTCAGGGCTCCTGGGTGGCCCAGTCAGTTAAGCCTCTGACTTTGGCTCAGGTCATGATCTCACAGTTCATGGGTTCGAGCCCCACATTGGGCACTCTGCTGTCAACACAGAGCCCACTTCTATCCCCCCACCTCTCTCTGTGTCCCTCCCCCACTCTCTCTCAAAAATAAACATTTAAAAAATAAATAAATAAAATAAAATCAGTGTGTCAATACCACTCTTCTGGACCAGTCTTGCACGATTCCATAACCAAATACCATGTCAGCTGCAGGGCCTCATAATGGTGCCATAGATGTGATCACAGAGTTCCTTGGGGCCCCTGGTCAATCCCAAGAGCAAGGTAGAGGATCTGAGAATGCCTAAGAAGGACGGGGAAATGTGGGTCCTGGCCTCAGCTTGGTTCTCTTTCTGAATGGATCTGCAGGCCCTGGGTGGTCCAGGCACCACAAGGAGACTTAGAAATTTAAAAAAAAAAAAAAAAAAAACACTTCATAGTGTGGAGGCCCCTGAGGCTTGTGGCCTAGGAGAGGGGCCTGGCTTTTGCAGGTTTAAGGAAGGTACTGATATTGATAAAATTACTAACACAAAGCTTTGTATGTTGGCTCTCTTGCTCCCAAGGTCTTCCCCTATACTCTCTATTTTCTGAAAGATCTGCTATGATACCAAGAAAGGAAAAAAGAGTGCGCTTGTGGTTTTTTTGTTTGTTTTTTTTTTGTTTTTTGGGGTTTTTTTTTTTTGTTTTTTTTTTGTTTTTTTTTTAGTGAAGAAGTATGACATTGCAGACATTGTCTACATCTTAACATAAGTCTTGGCTACTTGCTAGATGCATATCTTCAGGTATGTTATTAACCACCATTTGACTTGATTTCTTTGTCTATAAAATCAGCATAAAAATAATACAAAATAAAACTCACAAGATGTTGTCAGAATTAATATGATATAATGTGTATAAAAATATTTTGCAAATTGGAAGGGACTAACAAAATATAAGACTGTGTTTTTTGAAACAAGAGCTTTTTTTCCTTCTTTGATTTCTCCTCTACCCAATGCCTTTCTTTCTTCTTGTTACCAGTCCTTAAAGAACAACTTCAAAGAATATCTTTAGCTTCATATTTTTCCCTCAGCATTTACCATTACCTAACATATAATATACTTCACTTACTTATCCTGTTTATTGTCTTTCTTCCCCCTGTAGAATGTAAGCTCCATGATGACAGGGACATTTTTGCTCTTTTATTCACTGGGGTCTACAATAATGTCCAGCACAGAGTAAGCACTAAATATGTATTTGAATTAATAAATGAAGTTCTGAGATGCCTGGGTGGCTCAGCCGGCTAAGTGTCTGATTCTTGATTTTGGCTCAGGTCATGATCTTGTGGTCTGTGAGTTCAAGCCCCACAAGAGGCTCTGTGAGGAGCTTGCTTGGGATTCTTTCCCTCTCTCTCTGCCCCTCCCACCCCCTTTCTCTCTCAAAATAAATAAATAAACTTAAAAAATAAATGAAATTCTACTAGTTCTATGAAGTTTTCTCTCATACTGCTTTTTTTTTTCTGCAAACACCTGAACATTCAGTCTCTCTAGCACCCAGTTAAGCTTTAATTATTTTATGAGCCCTATTTTGTTTCTCTGAGTTGTTGAATTATTTGCATATGTTTGTTTGTATATGTCCAACCTCCTTCCTTTCCCTCTTGTTCTAGAAATATACATGTAACCCCATTTTCACCCAACTCTACATAGGTGGACCCTATGATGGGTCAATTCCTCTGGCCACAGACAATGGTCAAGGGATAGGTTTCATAAAGACCCATGACATCATAATTGGGGTTCCTTTAGCTTTTCCTTCAATTCTACAAGCTACCCTTCCAATAAATTTCCCTTTTTGCTTTAGTTGGTTTGAGTTAGATTTCTGTCTCATGCAACTTGAAATTCATGTCATATTTTCCTTATATTTTTCAACTCTCATCCCAATATATGCATTTGGTTGTATATAGACTTCTATATTCTATTTTTTTAATGTTTATTTGAGAGAGAGAGAGAGAGAGACAGACAGACAGAGTGCAAGTGGGGGAGGGGCAGAGAGAGAGGGAGACACAGAATCCAAAGCAGGCTCCAGGCTGCGACCTGTCAGCACAGAGCCCAACATGGGGCTCGATCCCACAAGCAGTGAGATCATGACTTGAGCTGAAGTCAGATGCTTGACCGACTGAGCTACCCAGGCGCCCCTAGAGTTCTATATTCTAAATGACAGGTAGTTTGGTACAATGTATTCCTCCCACTTGTTATGTAAGTAGTGAATTACTACAATGAAAAAGTATACTAATTCCTGATTATGTGATCCAGTTTAATCTATACGAGAAACACAAGAGAACAGCAATGGCAATAATGATGGAGAGAAAATAAATAAATACAAAAGGCAACTTTTGTTTGTTTGTTGTTGTTGTTTTGAAAGAGAGAGAGAGAGCATGAGTAGGGGAGAGAGAGATGGAGGAAAGGGAGAGAGAGATAGAATCTTAAGCAGGCTCCACGCTCAGTGCAGAGCCTGATGCAGGACTTGATCCCATGATCCTGGGATCATGACCTGAGCCAAAATCAAGAGTTGGACACTCAACCGACTCAACCAACAGGTGCCCACAAAAGGAAAGTTTTAAGCATACCATAGACTGTACTTCTTATGGTTCTGTTCTCCAGATGGGAGATTTTGAACTCAGAGAAAGCAAATACAAGGTCTGGTTTTGTAGGTGCTTGTTTCAGCTTTCTGAGTTCCTTAGTGGTAATGGACCTGGGTGGATTCTGGCTCGGTTTTTAATGGCTTGGCTAAGTTATTTACCACCAATATTCTCATTTTTATCATTAGTATAAATGAAGATGATAACCACTTATTTCTCAGGATTTTCTGAAGATTTTTTTGAGGTAATGTATGTAACTGATTTAGCCTGGTTTCCCTAGGAAACAGAACTTGAGGCAAAAGCTTACATGGTAACACTTTTATGGGGGATGCAATCCCAGGGAAGCATGAGTGAAGGTTAAAGTGCAGAGAGGCCAGGAAGGAAGGAAACAAATCTGCCAGATTTTCCTAATCCTCATGGTTCTGCTTCCAAATCATCTGCAAGTCCTGGTACAATCTCTCTGGGTGGAGGAAGGGAGAAGAAATCATGTACTGGTTCCCACTCCCATTGGTCAAAGTTTGCCCACAGAGTGTCTGCTCCCTGCATTTCTAGGGTGTATGACCCACCCTCTTTAGCAACTGACACAGGAGACCCCAAAACGTGAGCCACAAAACGTCATCAGGACTCCCACTTGCCTATCCTCACTCTGCAGACCGATGGGGCAGCCAAGTGAGCTATCGCAAAAGCATGGCACCAAGAGGTCTCACAGAATCTCAGATCTCAGTGGCAATAAGGAGTCCCAGAGTGGGAAATGGAAGGTTCATACAGTGTGAGGCCCACCCAGTTAAGCAGGTGGAGCTCCATGACAACATGATCCTGCCAGAAAGGCAGCGACAAGCTTTCCTTCTACCAAGATCAAAATGTTTCCACCTACCCATCAGATTGTGGCTGATGGGGCGCCTGGGTAGCTCAGTTGGTTAAGCGCCTGACTTCAGCTCATGTCATGATCTTACAGTTAGTGGGCTCAAGCCTCGCATCGTACTCACTGCTGTTAGCACAGAGCCTGCTTCAGATCCTCTGTCTCCTCTCTCTGCCCCTCCCCCGCTGGTTCTCATTTTCTCTCTCCTCTCCTCTCCCTTTCCCTCTCTCTCAAAATAAATAAATAAACTTTAAAAAAATGTGGCTGGTGCCAGGTCCTCTGGGCTATGAACAAAAAGCCATAGCTTAGCAACTCTGGGGAGCCTCCTAGGCTAGACCCAGAATAGTAACTATGCCTAGTATGATGGCTGGTGCTGGAAGATGCTACATAATGTTAGTTTTCTTCCTTACTTAGGAAGCTCAGACATACCCTGGAATGTCTGTAGCCCTGACATTATTAAAATGAAAGAACAAATAATACAAGATGGCTTAAGCTGACTACAGTGGACCTTAGCTTTAATACTGCAAAGATCAGCGAGATTGTATCAGTGATATACTCTTGATCTCATAACATAAAGAGACCTCAGCATATAAATAAGAGTGCTTTATTACTCTCCTTATTTTACCTAGTCAGTGTTAGGTGAGCCATCCATGTGGGTAATATGTATATTGCTGACAACACACTTGACATAACTCCCCCTTTCTAAACACCATCAATGGCGTCTAAGATTTTGTGCCTATCTGGGAAAAAAATGTCTCACTTTCTTAGACATTTGGCTCCTTGGGGTGAGTTCGTGAGGCACTGATGACTTTCTAATTTCTATAATGGCCTAGGGGGCTTTTTGACTTCTTTTTTCCTATTGAAATCTCTGTCAGAGTTGGCCACTTTTCAAGAATGAATTCCAGGAAAGTGTGAAAGTAGGCAGCTAGTTAGACTCTGACTGTTAAAACACCTAGAGTTTAAAGACCACCTCATGGACCTGATGAAGGAACATGGCAGCAACCATACCCTATCAGCCAGGTGACCCACAAGATGTTTTTAACATGAAGTTGGCAATTTCTCATGTAGACATTTAATCTCCCAAAATTCCACATATGATTTCTCAAACCTGGCCAAGTAATGTGAGTTACCAGCTTTTTCCTCAACTTGGAATCATTTGGGTAGTTCTAAAAACTGCCTCAATGTGTGAGTTTCCTTGGACTAAAAGAAAAAAAAAATAGGAGTTATGAGTTCCAACTGTCTGAACATTTTCTACTTAAAAAAAAAATAAAATGAATTAGACAGGAAGATAATGGTACATGACTCACGATAAACAAACACCAAACACATGTTATCTTAATCATCCTGTACCAAAGTCAGGAAATTGTGTAAAACTAAAAAGGAATTGTCCAGAAAGGAAAAATGAAGGGTATCCAGAAAACAAATTTGAAGGTTTTATTTCTTTGAATTGTCAATTTGTATAATTCCAAACAACCACGTCGATCAGAGTCAGTAAGAATATAGATAAAAGAACACTTAGGTACCTTAAGATCTATCCCTATGTTACCAAACTAGGTTTTAATTAATGAAGTATCTCTTTATGAAAGTCTCCATTAACTTTTTGCAATCCTATCCTATTCTGAATGATCAGAATCATACATACCCCATTACTCCTACAATAAGTAACATCCCTAAAATCTATTCAGTGCTACTCAATGATACTGTGTATCTTGCATTGTGCTACATGATCTAATATACAGAATGTTTAAGCTATCCTTGTCTTAATGGAGTTCTCAGTGTAGTTAAATAAGTGGACATTATGTAAAAATTCCATGCTTCATGAAGCAGTAAAAAGCTAGCTTAGGACAGGGATGGGATTCCTCTCTACAAGGTAACCTAACGTATCTCCTCCTAGAGATAAGTCAAAATGGCCAGCAAGGGGGGATGACAGAAAGTTACTCAAAGCTATAGAAAACTCTCCTATAAGATTATGATTTTTATTAATACATATCTATATATATTTACCCCCAGAACAGTATAAGTAGCTTATAATGTGGCATGAAATATCTAAAGCACATACATTTAGAGGGAAGGGAAGGAAACCAAGAGGCCCAGAGTTAGAACCAGGAGTTAAATGAAAGCAAACATGTACATTTAATGATGCTATCAATGGGTGATAAATTAAATTGAAGCTTTCTATCAGTTATTATGCAAAAGCAAAATCCAGGCAGTTATGCAATTTACAATGTGCGTGAGCCAAATCCACGAAGTGCTTAGAAAAAGTGAAACTGTTCTTTTTTTTTTCCTTTCTTTCTTTTTTTCTTGAAGTGGAACTGTTCTTTTTTTTTTTTTAATTTTTTTTTAACGTTTATTTATTTTTGAGACAGAGAGAGACAGAGCTTGAACGGGGGAGGGGCAGAGAGAGAGAGGGAGACACAGAATCGGAAGCAGGCTCCAGGCTCTGAGCCACCAGCCCAGAGCCTGACGCGGGGCTCGAACTCACGGACCGCAAGATGGTGACCCGGGCTGAAGTCGGACGCTTAACCAACTGAGCCACCCAGGCGCCCCGAAGTGGAACTGCTCTTGAGAGAAAGAGCAAGGAAGAATTTTTTCTACGGTTGCTGATAAAGAAGGCAGCAAGTGAGGTAATAAGCAATGCCTTCTAGAAGACATTATTAGTAGATGCAAAAGTGAGTTTTATAGGCTGGTTTTCTTATATTGCCCTCTGACTACATGTCAAGGGTGTCCTACAAAATGTTCAAGGAGCAGTTAGCACTCCAGTTGTGTGGGTGTTGAGGAGGAGGGCAGGGTGGAGAGGCAAGGAAGATAGTGTTCAAGGTACACATACCAACATTCTACACAACTAGCTTAGCCGGGGCTGATTTTTAAACACATGCTCTAGAGCCTTGTTTAGTCAACACGGTCCTCAGAGTAGCAGCATCAGCACTGTCTGGGAACCTGTTGAAAATGCTGAGTCTCAGGCCCCACTCCAGAGCTATTGAATTAGAATCTGTATTTTAGCAAGTTTTAAAAATTACTGTTCTAGAGGATGGAATGTATCTGCTCTCAGAGCATTGTTTTTCTTACCTAAGCTTTGGATAAATAAAATTGTGACCCATTCACAATTTCATCTTTGCCTAGTTCACTACCTGGTGTATATTAGGTACTCCCTAAATATATGTTGACTCGCTAATTATTTGACCGATATGGTTGTAGTTTGGAAGAATTTTTAAGGCAAATATGATTGAATATACTTTGTCCTGGCCGCTAAACATAAAATAGAATCAACATGGTCCTTAGGACGATTGCAAAGATGTTTTCTTTGCCTTCCACCTTGTAATATCCTCTATAACCTGCATGCTCTTACATGGAAAAGAGGACAAGATGTGTCCCAGATGCTACCGGTGTGTTAGAACACAGCTGACAAAAATCCAGGGGATGGGAAGGACCCCAAACTCTCCTTGAGCACAATTCCCCCAACCCTTATTTCCTGGGATTCCTCAACCCTCGACCTAACTCACATTATTTAACAAACTTGAATGTCTGTTTTGAATATGCCAAGGCTGATCGAAGCTCTTTTCTTCAAACCTGTTGAATTCCAGAACTTGGGAGGGAAGAAGATGAGAAACTCCCAAAGCTCCTCTCCCACTTCCCACCAAGTTGTGGCTCCAAGAGTCCTTCTGTCAGGGCATTCTTCATACAGACCCAGGAGTACCAGCTCACTTCTGCATTATCCCTTCACAGCTGGGAGCTGGATCAGTATTGACTGACGGAGAAGTGTGTCTTTACCTTATTCTATAAATAAACTCACCCATCAGTTACATTTTAAACTTCTATAAAGTTAGTTAGAAACTATCAATCTGATTTTATTTTAAATTATGCATTTTTAGGGGCACCTGGGTGGCTCAGTTGGTTAAGCATCTGACTTCACTCAGGTCACGATCTTGTGGTTCGTGCATTCAAGCCCCGCGTCGGGCTCTGTGCTGACAGCTCAGAGCCTGGAGCCTGCTTGGGATTCCGTGTCTCCCTCTCTCTCTTCCCCTCCCCTACTCATACTCTGTCTCTCTCTCAGAAAATGAATAAACATTAAAAAATTTAAATTATGCATTTTTATTTAATATAAATATTTCAATGATAGCTAAAGCTCACTATACATTTTTTAAATAGAAACTTTCCAACTATCACAAAAGTCTTTGTCATAATCTTAAAAGCAAGGCATATGTCTTACTCATTCTTGTATTCCTAACAGTGTATAGAACATAGTAAACACTCAGTAAATATTTAAAGATCAAATGGATAAATGAGTAAACTCCTCCAATGAAGGCTCTGGGCTAGACCACAGGCAGTCTCCTTATGAATGCTGAGCTCCCACAGCTGTAGGTCCCATGAAAAACTGTGAATGGAAATCGACAGAGTGGTGGTATTATACACCATTTTTAATGTATCTCGTGCGAGGCTCAACAAACATCTGATAATCAGAAATTATCAAAAAGTAAATGAAGCCTCAGCAAGACACAATGATTTATGCATTTACATTCCTGATTATAAGAGATTCTGAAATAGATTTTATGTGGCTTCAAAGTGTATACTTAATAACTGCAATTAGCTGGAGTACGTGTGACCAGAATTCTGACCTCTCTCTGCACTTGGAAGAGTTGGATGGAGTCCTCAAGGACATAAATACCTAAAGGGATATTTAGAATCCAGCTTCCATAGGGCTGAGGATCACAAAGTCTTTGATGACTTGGTGTTGCCAACCCTTGTAGGGCAACATGAAATTCACATCGGAGAGAACTACAGTACTCTGACAGTTTCTGGAAAATTAAGCGGTGTTTTTTGCAAATAGATCACTGAAGGCCATTGTGGAGGGACACCAGGACTTGGTTGGATTTTATGAATTCTGAGTGTGGGGTTTGTGACAGAGGAAGACACTGGACAAGTGGACAGCTTCTTTGTATGGAAACCCGAAAGGATGTGACTCCCCAGGGTGGTAGAAACCAGAAGACGTGAAGAAGAGAGTTGCAAAAAGTAGAGAGGATAGACTTACAGGAGGCCTGGTTTTATCAGCATCATATAAAGAAAACAGCCTTTGATAAATGTGAGGGAAAGAGACGGGGGGGTGGGGGGAGCCTTTGCTGATGGCTGTAATCCCCACTCAGCTGCACAGCTTAAGAAGAACTCTCAAAACCTATAAAATGCCAAGCCAAAAAAGGTTATCTGAAGGCAGCAACAGTGGATCAAAAAGTCCTAAGAGCTGAATGTGAACGCTGAGGCCACAGAGAAACCCAGCAGAAGACTGGGGCAGAGCCTATCTCAACCCTGGGAGATGGTCCAGTACATTTTGATGGAGCAGCCTCTCCATTCAGGGCCTAAAGTTCACAAAGCTGTTTGAACTAAACATTGTCCCCCTGCCCATGAGTGGCACTCAGAGCACAAAGCAGTTTTGCCTGCTTTTATTTGCCTGATGCTCAAAATCAAAAGTGGTGAGTTTTCTTCTCTTTTAATAAAGCCACCCTTTGCCTCTTTGTAAAATGTATGTTTGCAAGTGGGGAATTAGTGCTAGGTACTTAAGTAGTGCCCCCTTATCCACAATTTCAGTTACCTGCACTCAACTGTGGTTGGAAGCAGATGATTCTCCTTTTGACAGGTCATGAGAAGGTCAATAGCAGCCTAACAATATGTCACGGTGCCTACATCATTTACCTCACTTCATCTCATCACGTAGGCTTTTCATCACCTCACATCATCGCAAGAAGGGTGAGTACAGTACAATAAGATAGTTTGAGAGAGAGACCACGTTTACATAATTTTTATTACAGTATATTGTTATAATTCGATTGTATTATTTGTAATTGTTGTTAAGCTTTTATTGTGCATGATTTATTATTAAACTGTCATAGTCATATATGTATAGAAAAAAAACAGTATATACGGGGTTCAGTCCTATCCACAGTCTCAGGTATCCACTGGTGGTCTTGGAATGTATCCCCTGCAGATAAGGGGGACTACCGTGTGTGATCTTCAGGGAGATAGTTACACAATTTGTCCACCAAGAGCCAGAGCCAATGAATTGCACTTTCCTTATAAAGGGGCCTGGATCCACAGAGGCATTATTAGGCAATATTCCTAGTAGTAGGATCAAAGTCTCTGAAATTGCTAGCATGATTGGATATACTGATATAAACCGTATCTGTTTCTCTATGTATCTAGGTCACACACATGTGGCCCATGGGTCAAACTGTGGTTTGGCATGTCTAGTAATTTGAAAAATGAAATGAACATTTGAAAATCAGAGGACTGGGACACCTGAGTGGCTCAGTCAATTAAGCGTCCAACTCTTGATTTCAGCTCAGGTTATGATCTCAATGGTTTGTGGGATTAAGTCTTGCATTGGGCTCTGTGCTTACAGTGTGAGGCCTACTTGGGATTCTGTCTCCCCTTCTCTCTCCCTCACTCTTGCTCTCTCTCTCTTTCTCTCAAAATCAATAAATAAACATTTTTAAAAAATTAAAAAATAAAAATCAGAGGACTTTGAGTTAAGAACCTTGATTTAGACTTTTTCTGCAAAATTTGGAAAGCTGCCCAAGCTGAGCCCATGTTTCCACAGCATAGCCTTTGGCTGGAGTTGAATAGTAGCTACTTCATCTAGAAGGTGCTTATCACAGGCCCTATGACTTCAGATTAGGTAACTGACCATGAGGCAGAGTGGGGTTGTTATCTATCAGAATGTTTGTGTTGTTTTCTTAGAGTAAAAAAAGTTCTTGGTACCCGTATCTCTATGAAAAGAGAGAAAGTGGGAGTAGACTGAGGGGTCATGTGTTCTTCCACCAGGCCCCCTTCACACATGCACACCACCTGCCAGGGGCCTGTAGCCTGAGATGTCCTCATGACATTGTTGCCCTTCAAAATTTTTACTTCTCGTGCCAGCCATCTCTAGTTTCTTGTTCTTCACGCTTGCCCTCTCCACCTGAGAAGCATGCTTCGTTGTCATTGTTTGTCAATTAACGCATTCTGTGGTTCCTACATATCAGAAGAGTAGGACAGATTCTTTCCTCCTGTTGGTAAATCTGAAATCTGAGAGTAGGAAGCATATTTGAATTTTCAAAGGTTGGCACCTTCAGTTTAGCTCAGTGAAAAGTGAGTTAGCGAAGGTGGAGAGTCCTCACTGCATGGTATGGGAGCAGGAAAGAGGGACCGATGCCTCAAATCATCTTGTTTGTCACATCTGCACCGCAATTTGCTAGTCACAATTTTCCATGTGTTTGTTTGTTCATGTCCCGAGGATCTTTTTATTGAGCTTATTGTTGCAAAGCAATTAAAACCAAGAAAGAAATCTGAATCCATCTATAGTTTTGCTGGCCTACAATATTTATTTTTTGTTTGTTTTTTGTTCTGTTTTAATTTATTTTGAGAGAGAGAGAGTACACATGTGCATGAAGTGACAGAGAGAGAGAGGGAGAGAGAGAATCCCAAGCAGGCTCTGTGCTGTCAGTGCAGAGCCTGACTCAGGGCTTTATCCCCCGACCTTGGTATCATGACCTGAGCTGATATTGAGAGTCCCATGCTTAACTGACTGAGCCACCCAAGTGCCCCCAAAGTTTAAGTTTATCTTTGACAATGAGCTGGAGATAAAAATTCATTCATTCATTCAACATTTTTTAGAGGTTTTTTTTTTCTTTGAATTTCTATCTATTTGTGGAAGAAATAGAAATATCTATTTAGATATTTAGAAATATCTAAATAGATAAATATCTAAATATCTATTTAGAAAAAGAAATATCTATTTAGTGGAAGAAAGGTAGTTGCTGGGGAAATTAGGCACAAGATACATATTTGTTAATTGAATGAAGGAGTGAACATCCGAGTAATATCTAGAAGGTTGATTTGGAGCCTGGAGCATATTGGGGGTCAAGATTGAGTGGTGAGGATGATGTTATGAAAAACATGCAGGTGTTATGCTGGTCCAGGTGAATTGTGTAAACCCGGTGGCATCAATTACTAAGCAAAGCTGGGTCAGGGGAGCTAGGAAGACAGAAAAGAACTGAGAGAAAGTGGGACAAATGACTGGTTTTATGCTGGCAATCATTTTTCTTGGGTATTTTGCAAAATCGCTATAGAGCTATCATAGAACAATAGTGGTAGTGTTCCATCACAAATATCCCAACTGTACAAAAGAAGGGGGGTGGGGGAAGAGAAAGTAATGACAAGTCCTACTCACTTAAAAAGAAAAGACCCAGCATGATTCTCCAAACATAAAACATTCATCAGACCTGCCAGGTAAAATTTAAAACAAAAACATTATTTAAGGCAAATAAAAATTTGAAGAGTACAATTCAAAGTAAAGCCATAATAGTAATAACTTTTATATGCCAAATAACATGGTGGCAACATTCATAAAGCAGAAATAGAAAAGGCAATGAGAAATTGACAGAAAAACACTAGTAGTGGATTCGTTTTCTTTCAGTTCAGAAGAGATCGAGGATGCAAAAAAAAAATATGAAAAGACACAGAAAACTTAAATAATATCATTGATAAGTAAATAGTTCTATAATATATATCAAGCATTCTTTCCTAATAATAGAGCATGTATCCTCATCTTAAGTATCCCTGAAATAATACCTTATATTAGCCCACAAAGGAAACCTCAACAAATTCCCTAAAGTTAAATAGTATAGACAAAACTCTCTGATTGCAATGAAAACCACACAGAAACTAATAACAAAACTTCCTGCTACCTAGAGATGAAAAAACAAAACAAACAAATCCATAAAATCTTCAACTGTTGGCTCAAAGAAGGAATACAAACTGAAATTTATGGAGAAAATATATAGAAAATACAAGACATAGAGAACATATATATCAGAACATACAGGACAGAGCTAAAGCAATTTTTAGAGTGATGTTTCATAGCCTACATAGTTATATCAATAAACAAGGGTGAAAACAAATTAAGCATCTGAAGAACAACGTAATATTCTGAGAAATGCAAAATGAAGGAATATAAAAATAAAAGCAGAAATTAATAAATTAGAAAACAAAAAACCAGTAGCGATTATAAATATATTAAAAATAAGTCTTTGAAAAATACAATAGATGAATTGATACCTGAATAATTAGTTCACAGGAAATATTCGTAGTCTTTAATATACTCTGAAAAGTTGTTCAACCCTACTGTTACTATAAGAGAAATACAAAATGAAACCACACCTAGGTACCATTTCTTACTTATCTGATTGGCAAACATTCAAACACTTGATGACACAGAGTGTTGGAGAGGCCTTGAGGAAATAAACTCTCTTTAACAGTTCTAATGGGTGTGAAAAATTGTACCATCCCCTTGGATGGGAATTTGGATATATGTAGCCAAACAACAAGTCCATAAACTTCAACAATCCACTTCCAGGGTTTTATCCTGCAGATGTGTTCATACAAGGATGAACAAGTTTATTCATTGAAGCACAGCTTGGCAAAGCAAGAGCTTAGCAAAAATCCAAATGCTCATGGTTTAATAAACTAAAATCATCTATGTAATAGTATACTATGCAGCAGCAAACAAGAGGAAGAAAGTTATTTATATATTTATATGAAAAGATCTCCAAAATAGAATACGAAGTGAAAGGGGCAAGATAAAGAACAGTATATAGAATATAGAATGTTCTACCATCTAAAACTGGTGGACTAAATGAGAAAATATGAATATTCATAATTCTTTGTGTGATCATTAAAAAAACTGTAAAAAGGATACCCAAGAGACTAATAGTTGTGGTTACTTGTTCAGAAAGGTTAGGAGCTAGGTAGGTGGAGAATGTAAACATTTTTATACTTCTAGGTCAAACATTCTAAAAGATAATGCCTCAAAAACTGTAAAATTTTAAAATTTGATATGTGCTGCCAGATTGAAGTACAATTAACAATATTTTTTATGGCAAAGGAAATCTGCATAGCACATTATTTTGCAATTTATTTCTTCCATGATGAGTCTCTATGACTCAGAGATACTATTTCTTAGTAATAACTTATTTATTTATTAAAAAAGTTTTTTAATGTTTATTTTTGAAGGAGAGACAGAATGTGAGCAGGGGAGGGGCAAAGAGAGAGGGAGACACATAATCCGACGCAGGCTCCAAGCTCTGAGCTGTCAGCACAGAGCCGGACATGGGCCTGGACACGGGAACTGTGAGATCATGACCTGAGCCGAACTTGGACACTTAACCAACTGAGCCACCCAGGTGCCCCTTCTTAGTAATAATTTAAATAACTAGAAGTTTGGGGCGCCTGGGTGGCTCAGTCGTTAAGCGTCTGACTTCGGCTCAGGTCATGATCTCACGGATCGTGAGTTCGAGCCCCGCGTCGGGCTTTGTGCGGACAACTCAGAGCCTGGAGCCTGTTTCCGATTCTGTGTCTCCCTCTCTCTCTCTGACCCTCCCTCGTTCATACTCTGTCTCTCTCTCTCAAAAATAAATAAACGTTAAAAAAAAAAAAAAAGAAATAAAATTAAAAAAAATAAATAAATAAATAAATAACTAGAAGTTTTAACTATAGCTATGGACCTGTTGATGGAATGTGAAGATTAAACCTTGTCTTAAGAGAATTTTGAATAAATGAATAAACATTATGTGAAATCCATTACGCATACCTATATTCATCTACAGTTTAATAAGTTGACATCCACCCCCATGGTTTGTTTATAAATATATGAATATAAATACACAAAGTATATAAATATAAATATGTAAAAAATATATAAAACAGATGGTCAGCACCAAGGTCTACAGTAGATCAACTAAATCAATAGGATGAGTCTCAAATTAAATGTGAGTAGAGTTTGGGCACTATTAAATGCATTGTGTTTTTAGGCTTTGTATACAGCTAGGAACTGGAGAACAGGAGGCTTCCAAAACCAAGATACCCAGTTGACTATGCCTGGCCCTACAGCATAAGAAGGTGGGAAAGGACCAGCTCTAAGATGGGCTTGCCTTTCTGTCTCAGGAAGTAGACTATAGGCTACCTGCACCCAAGTTCTAGAAGTTGCTTTTGGAATGCAGACTTTTGTGTCTCACCTCATCATCATACTCTCTTAGAGTGGGATCTGTGAACCAGATCACCTCTGCCCTATGAAAGCTGGAGATGATAAATTTAATATTAACATTTTTAAGAATAATAGTGGCTCCCAGTGAAAATTTACCGAGAGCTCAGTTTATGCCGGACATTTTCAAAAGTGTGTGGCATTTTCCCGAAAGAGCTTTAGATAAATAACTACATTTCTTTAGTACTGAAACTTACATTTAAAAGGAGGCAATGGCCAAATAAATGTAAGTGTTTCCATGTTCTTGAGCAATGGAAACAAAAATGTACATGCAGCCTTAGGTAATTTAGTCTAAGTTTAGTTAAGCATATGTTTTAAATGTCTTAATTTTTTGGCAAAAGTGAGGTACAATGCCAGAAATGACAATGTTTGTAAATGTGACATTATTATTATTTTTTTTTACTTTTTTATATTAGAGAGAGAGAGCATGAGTGAGGTAGAGGGACAGAAGAAGAGAGAAAGAATCTGAAGCAGGCTCAGCACTCAGGGCGGAGCCTGACATGGGGCTCGAACCCACGACCCTGGGATCATGACCTGACCTGAAATCAAGAGTTGGATGCTCAACTGACTGAGCCACCCGGCAACCCAATGTGACATTATTTTTAAAAATGCATTAAATAAACTCATTGCAAAGTGAAGATTTGTGAGAGATAGTTAATTAAGGCTAGAAAATGGAATATGAAAGCATCCTTTGTCCTTGAATCAAATAAACAAAAGGAACTAGAAGTTATTAATTTTTTTTTTTTTTTTGCTCCTATTGGGTAGAATGAACTATTCCATTCTAATAGGCAAAGATTTATTTCATCTGTCACTTTACTGGTCATGAAAATTCCTATATCTAAGAAGTAGAAGGGGGGGCCTTCTGTTTAAGTTTAAAGAAAAGAGGTAGCATTTATGTCAACAATTCAGTCTTCTAATTTCTATATATAATGACTGAAATTGTTAAGGTAGTTAGTGAATATGGAAAAGTCACCAAGTAATTATGTCCACGAATTAGCAAAGCAGTACACATTAATATATTTTATATATGATGATCTGATGTAACTTTTTGTTTTTCTGCCTCAAATTTAGGAATTCTGGTTCAGAAGACTGGAAAGAACATTGCACTGGGAGTCAGGAACTTGGAGTCTTATTGGAGCTTGGGTATTGAAAGCTGAATAATTTTGGGAAAGGTTTTATTTGTTTGTTTCTGCTGAGGAGGGAAGGGAACTGATTGAACATCTATAATATTTCAGACAATTCATACATATATCTCATTTAATTCTGAGAATAACACAGTGATATAATTACTCTTTCCATTCTGTAAAAAAGCCACAAAGGCTAAAAAATATATGTCACTTGTCAAGGTAACTCAGTGGATGCCAGAATTGGTTTCAAATCCTGCTTTGATCTGATTCTAAAAGTATCCCACCTGGACTCTCAGGTATTACGTGTCCTTATCTGTAAACACCAAGAGATTGATGAACTCCTACTTCTCTTCAACCCTGATTCTGAATACAGACCCTCCTCCCCTTTTTCTCTGTATAATTCCCTTCTCAGGTCATTTGTGGGTAGTGATAGTATGTTTCTTTTTATTGCCAAGTGGTATTCCATGTTAAATATGTACCACAGTTTGTTTAACCATTCCCCTGTTAAAGGACAGCTGGATTGTTTCCTGTTTTGGGTTTCTATGAGTATAGTTTCTCTGAACACTTTTGTACAGATTTTTTGTGTGTGAATCCATGAAATGGCATGTGTCTTCATTTAATTAGATATTATTTGATATCTTTCATCAGTATTTTGTAATTTTAAACATATGAATTCTATACATATTTTAAGGTTTTACTTAAATCTTTCATTTTCTTTAGAATAATCATAAATATCATTGTGTTTTTAATTTTGCTTTGCACATGTTATTGTTAATATACAAAAGTACAATTGATTTTGTCTGTTGACCTCATGTCCTGTCCTGCAACTCTGCTTAACTAATGTTAGTTCTAGAAGTTTATTTGTAGATCTCTTGGGATTTTCTATGTAGATAATCATGTCATCTCAAATAGGGAGAGTTTTATTTACCCTTTTCCATTTTGTATGGCTTTTTTTTTCTTTTTCTTGCCTTTGGGAGTGGCTGGAAATTTCAGCACTGTGTTGTATAAGAGTAGTGAGAGTGACCATCCTTGCTTTGTTACCAATCTTAGAGGAAAAGCATTCAGTTTTTTACCACTAAGTATGATGTTAACTGTAGGTTTTTTGTAGATGCTTTTTACCAATTTGGGTTAGTTCTTCTCATTTCTAACTTGCTGAGAGGTTGTTTGGTTTTGTTGTAATCATAAATGAGTGCTGGATTTTGTCAAATGCTTTTTCTGCATCAGTTGATATAATAATGTGATTTTTCTTCTTTAACTTGTATTATATTGATTGATTTTCAAATGTTAAACCAGTCTTGCAAACTTGGAATAAATCCTATTTGGTCATGGAGTATTATTCTTTTCATACATTGCTACATTGAATTTGCTAATCCTTTTAAAGGATCTGAGTTTATGAGAGCTATTGCTCTGTAGTTTTCTTTTTTTGTACGATTTTTCGGTTTTGGTTGAGAGTGATACTAGCGTCATAAAATGTGTTTTTTGGAAGAAATGGCATAAAATTGGTGTCAATTTTTCTTTGAAGATTTTATAGAATTCTCCAGTGAGGATATTTGAGTATAGGGAATTATTTTCCTGGAGCTTTTCAATTATAATATCAATTTCTTTGATGGTATAAAATAATTTATATTATTTATTTATCTTGGTTGAATTTCATTAGTTTCACTTTTTGAGTAATCTGTTTCTTTCAAGTTGTCTAATTTATAAACAAAAAGTTATTCATAGTAATCCCTTATTTTTATTTTAATTGTTGAAGATTTGTAGTGATATCTTCTATTTAATTTCTAATATTGGTGATTTATGTCTTTTCTTTTTTCCTCAGTTTTTGAATACCTCTTTTCATTTTAATTGCATCATTTGTATAACAATATGACTGTATTACTTTCTACTTGCTGTAGTAAATTAGCATAAACTTAGTGACTTCAAATAACACAGATTTATTAATTTACAGTTCTGGAGGTCAAAAGTCCAAAATAGATCTCACTGCATTAGAATCAAGGTGCCAGCAGGACTGTGTTCATTCCTGAAGGCTCCAGGGGAGAATCTCTTTTCTTACCTTTTTTAGCTTCTGGAGACTTCGCACATTCCCTGCCTCCTGGCTCTTTCCATCTTTAAAGCCAGCAATGACTGGTTGAGTCTTTCTCACACTGCATCCCTCTGACTTCCTCTGCTATTTTTCCATTTCACATGAAAGACACTTTGATTACAATGGGTTCACCCCAATAATCCAGGATAATTTCCTATGCTAAGGTCAACTGATTACCAATCTTAATTCTGACTGCAACCCTAATTCCTCCTTGTCATGTAAGACAATATATTCACAGATTCCAGGGATTAAGGCATGGTCATTGTTGGGAGGACATTAATCTGCCTACCAAAACAATGTATGTAAGAGTGTTTTCCAAATTTTAATATATTCATTTAATATTTATTGAGCATCAACTATATGCCAGGTACTATACAAGATGCTGACCTCAGCTAAGTTTTCTCTGCTGCAAATAAGTTTTCTCTTGGCTCCATTCCAAGAGCTTTTTCATTTTTGACAGTAAATCTTATACTCCTTTCACCAGGAGTACTGGGCTATCAGAGTTCTGCAAATCTATCAGGTTTTTCCAAACTTGTGTGACTTGGAATATATTCGGTTGTCTTAGAATGTCACTTCCTGGCCCCTTCTTCTGCTTAATCAGGAGAGCCTGTCTCTCCTTCCCTCTTTTTCCTCCAACCCCCTGATCTCATGATTCAGATTGCAGATGACTGTATCATTCTTAGTACCCTCTGAATACTGATAATTTAACATTTCCACTCTTTGCTGTAATCTTTGTTTTATTGTCCAACATCTCCACTAGACCTCTAAGGTGTGTGAAAGCAGGGACTGATTTTTTATTTTTTCTATTTCACCAGTGTCTGGCACAATGCCTGGAACAAAGTGAGCACTATAATAATTTCTTACTAAATGTATGAACAACCTTTAAATCCTAAAGTTCTGTGTTCAACTTTTTCTGTTCTTTTCTTTGTACTCTCCTTTAGGGATTCTCTCCATATAGTTAACTATCTGCTCTGTGCATGAGACTCAAATATCCAAGTTCATGCTTTACTGCTCTCCCAAGTTTTTGGTGTCTGCTTAGATGAAGCTCCACCCTCATAGAATTCTCCATATAATTTCAAGCTGACCGTGTTCAGAATGTAATTTATTGTTTTCCTGCCAAATAAACTGTTTTTAAAATTTAGTGTAATGCCATTTCTACCTCTTGTTAGCTCAAAACTTTTACGCTGCCTTTCTCTCAGATCACATGTCCAATCTGTTGCCAAGTGTCGTGAATTGCCCCTTTCCCAAATCCCCTCTGTTTTGTTTCTTCTGGAGGTTCTGGCTTCAGCACCTCATACATACATGGCTATTCCAATAGCAGCCTAACAAATCTCTGGGTGTTCCCCCCTTTAATCCAGCCTACACTACAAGACCTGCTTCCAAAATCATACCAGCAATCAAACCATTATCTTGCTGATGAATGTATGATTGCCTCCCTATTGTCTTCTGCCCTGTAGACCTAGGTTCTCCATTAAATATAACCCTCATTTACTTTCCTACTGTATTTACACATCCTTGCCTTCCACTTAAACGGGATTACTGTGTAGGCAGAATCATGACTCCCTCCCCTCAAAACGTCCATGAGCTAATCCCTGGAACACATGAATTTGCTAATTTACATGGCAAAAGGAATATTGCGGGTGTGATTATGTTAAGGAATTTGAGATGGGGGAGATGATCCTGAAGATTCCAAGTGGGTCCGATATAATCACCAGGGTCCTTTTAAAGATGGAAACAAAAGAATCCTAGTCAGAGAAAGAGATGTTATGATGAAAGCAGAGTTGGGGTCATGTAGGGACATGAATCAAGGAATGCAGGCAACTTCTAGAAACTAAAAAAGGCAAGGAATGAGGAGTGGCCGGAAGGTCACCCTGCTGACCCATTTCAGACATCTGATCTCCAAAACTGTAAGATAATAAATTTGTATTATTTTAAGCCACTGAATTTGTGGTAAATTGTTACAGCAGCAATAGGAAACTAATACAATTATTTACCTGCTTGTCTCATTCTGTGATATTGTTCAGGTTACTTAATATGCTTCCTTCTCATTTTTTAAATTTGTTCAATCTATCTACCTCAAGGTTCATCCAAATGCTGCTGCGTCTTCCCTGAAACCTTCCTGGAACCTGACCTGGAGCCACATCATTCAGAGACACATTGCTGTCTACTGTACCAACTACAATAACCTCCAATTAGTCACCTCCACCCCAGCCTTTACACTACTGTCTAAGATGCAGATCTGTGTTCTCACCCGCACTGGACTGCCAAGTCTTCTCAAGGCTTCTAATACCAGCCAAAAATTCAGCAGCCCAGGGCTCACTGGGCTGAAGCTGGCCTCACTTCAGACCAGCTGACTACAAATTCAAGGGTCTCCATAGTCCTCCACAGGTTCAGTGATTTGCTAGAATGACTCACAGAACTCACGAAAGTGCTGTACTTAATGCACTTAATGATTACAGTTTTTATAGTACAAAAATACAACTCAGAATGAGTCAAAGAAAGAGATGCATAGGGTGGACTCTGGGACTGGGAAGATTCCAAATGTGAAGCTTCCATGTCCCTAGGAACACATTATCTCCCTGGCATCCATGTATGGTGATATATTCTTTGAGTACTGCCAACCCATGAAGCTCACCTGAGTTTTTATTGATGCAAGTAGATGTGATTGAATCATTGCCCCTGTGGTTGAGCTCACTTTCCCGCTTTCCTCCCCTCCTCTGAGATTAGATTGATGCCACATGGCTCAAAGCTCCAACCTTCTCATCACATGATTGGTCTTTCTGGCATGGCCCACCCTCTCTCCTAAGACTACGGGTGTGGCTTGCCCTACACTGAGTCATCTAGTCAGCATAAAATCATCTAGTCATCAAATGCCCACTCTGAGGCACCTCATTAGAAAACTATCAGACAGCGGTTGGAGGGGACCACCATGAATAACAAAGATACTCCTATCACTCAGGAAATCCAAGGATGTGGAGGTTACCTCCCCAGAACTGATAACAAAGATCGGCCAAATTCTTTATTACACACCCCTAATTGGAATCCTTCCTTGGCTTCCTTACTTTGAAAATGCAGACTACTTAATAGGATATTCCAGGGCCTTCATGAGAAGCAGGCAGATAAAATGGGAATTAAAAAAAAAAAAAAAAACAAAACAAAAAACCTCTTTGTAAAGAATGGAAGAGCTAATGCTCACTACTTAACACATAGTAGAAACTCCATAAATTCTTTTAAAAGTAATTATTGATTGAGAAGAAAAAAGGAAAAGGATAAAACAAACAAAAAAGGTAAGTGGCTTAGCTAGAAATCTATTTCCCAGAGTACTAACAAAATATGAATTTTGCAGAGATGTTGGGAAGAGAAAAATAAAAATAGCATTTATAAACTAAAAAGGGATGAAGACTTTTTTAAGAACAAAGAGGAAAAATAATAAAACTTTGGTCTCTTTTCCATGGTTCTTGGAGATTGAATGTTTTGATTAATAGTTTTTTATTCTGGCTTTTGGATTTAGCTTAGAATCTAAAGATTTGTTTCCTCATTTCTAGACCAACAAATCAGTCTCTCTTGTTTTGGTCTTTTTACAAAGTTACTGTATCTAAATAGCGTGAAGTAACATCACTGTAAAATATTAAAATAGAAAAGTTGATTCTTGAAATAGTATCCAGTGTGTACAATGGAGACAGGAGTTAGAAATGTGTATCGTGGGCTGCCTGGGTGTCTCCCTCAGTTAGGTGTCTGACTCTGTATTTCAGCTCAGGTCATGATCTCGTGGTTTATCAGTCTGACACTGACATTGGGCTCTGCGCTGACCGCGCAGATTCTGCTTGGGATTCTCTTTCCCTGCCTCTCTGCTCCTCCACTGCTCATGCTTTCTCTCTTCCAAAACAGATAAATAAACTTAGGAAAAAAGTGTGTTGCTGAATACAGTGCTAATTTGATATTCTAGATGTCCTACCAAGATATGAGAATAATGTATATAACATAATAAGACTTTCAGATGATACTGTCTTTGCAAAAAAAAAAAAAAAAAAAAAATTGATGCAATTCCCGTTTCTTCTTCCTATTACTTGAACACGAACAGGAAGATGTCAGCTTATTAGTTTTACTATAATCACGGTTACATTGTTTGATTCTATAACTTTGTGTAGAATACAAAGATATAACTATGGAATACATGAGTACTAAAAGAGGATGTATACCTCTTTATGTGACTTTAGATTTAGAGAAAATGAAATCAGGAAGAGCGTCTCCGATTTTTTTTCATCTCAAAATACCCTAAGATACTTAACCCAAGATGAAATTACATGGCGTAGTTGTTATAACAAGAATACCATCTATTATTTTCTCCTGTCTTAGAGTTAAAAGATTTTTATTTTTAAAGGAAGTATTTTTCTGCACAATTAATAGTTCAAAAAAAAGTGACTTTCATATTTTAACAAAATATGAATTTAAGAAATTCCCTTATAACTCAGACCCAGGTAGGGTAACTACAAATGCACCATGCATAGATTTGACAAAATTACCTCTTCTTATCTTAATATTGGAAGAAGAGGCAAGACAGGAAGCCAGCCTTGTTGGTAGATGGAAATGAAGGAGACAGGATGAACTCCTATGTATTATACCAGTTTCTCCCCATCAGATTCCTTTACAGCTCCATCCAAAACATGTAAACCTGATGTCAAAATAACATAATATGAACTGATTTGGGCAAATGATTGCAACTACTTTATAATTAAACATCTAGGGAATTATATATATGAAATAGATATCTCTGCACATACTAGGGATTTAATTACATCCTGGATTAAAAGAAATGTTGACCCAAGATTGAAAACAGATGGTCAATCACCTCGTGTCCCAATGGTTGCTTTGTAAGCAAGTGACACTGGATTCTGGGCCTCAAGAACGTTTTCCCCCACCTCATTGTTTTTGCCAAATACTCATTAAATAAGAAACACAAAGCACTCCACTGTTAGATTTCTCCTGGGTTTCTTGAATGGTAGAAATCAACAGGATTAGCAATGTTTGATTGGAAAATTGTCTTAAGCATTTACCCTTGTGATTTGTCTCTAATCTGAAAGGAAACAGCAGATTTATTAAATCACCATGTTACATTTTATCCTTCCTACTTGGGAAAACCCCAAATCTGGAATTTAGATTGTGGTTTGTCTCATTTTCTACCTTTATGTTTTTAACTTTATTCAAATGAGCAAATAATGTGAGAAAGAAGGGGATATAGTAGATATATATACTCCTTATTTTGTTGATGGGACAATGAGCCCCCCGCCCCAGAAGATGCAAAATGTATTTGAATGGAGAAATATACAAACAATTCTTGTTAATACTTTGTTGATTTCATTGTCATAAAAAACAGAAGTAATTTGAATCTCCCCCCTTAGTCAACGAATTAGATTTTTCCTGTGAGAGGGAGATCCTTTGTTTAATTGCACAAATACATGGACTGAGCCTCAGGCACTATATGGATGCTGGGGATATAATGGTGAACACAACAGGCACATCCTGCAGCCTAACAGTCTAGAAAGAAAGACAGATTTTAAACAAAGTATTCAAAATAAAAAATAATTACAACTGTGTAAAATTGTTCAAAGAAGTACAGTATGTTGGAGCATCATATAACTGAAGGAGAAAAATTATGCAAGGCTTCTGAGGTTAGAGAAACCCTGGCACCTTCGAGGAACTGAAGGAATTCCAATGTGGCCACAGCATAGAGGGCCAAGGTGTGGCTGAAGAGAGAGGCAGGGGCCAGTTCACAGAGTAACCTGAGACCATGTTACAAGTTGAGATTGGAGGCTGTGGATAAGGAGAAACAATTGAAACGCTTTTATGTTAAAAAAAAGTAATCAGATTTGTGTTTTAAGAAGATCATACTGGGGGTAGCATAGAGGCTAGTTCCAGTAAGAGTTGATATGACTTGTGCTGGGGTGCCAATGGTGTCGCTGGAGGGAAGTGGAGGGTTTAAGTTGGGTATAGGAAAAAAAAACTGACAGAGCTTGGTGATTAATTGGATATGAGTGGGCAGAAAAACTTTTGATTGGAGCGGGTGGAAGGATAGAGCTGGCTTTTTACAGAGATAGGAAATGCTAGGAATGAATGTGAATGAGAATGTAAAGGGGATAATTGTAGGTTCTCTTTCTGAGTTAATGAGTTACAAGTGCCTGTAAGACATCCAAGTGGAATAAACCTTTATCTTTATGGGTCTGGTGCTCAAAAGTGAAGTCCAGGCTGGAGATATTTGGCATCATTTGGATAAATATGATAAAGAAGCCATTGGAGTAGTTGAGATTACTTGGGGAGAGAGTGTGGAGTGAGAAAAGACTGGCCCAGGAATAGGATGACCATAAATCCCAGCTTGCCTGGGATGGTTCCAGTGAACACGCATTGCCCCAAGGTAATTATTAATTGCAGCCTTTTCATTCTCAAAAGTTGACCCAGTTTGGATAATAAATATATAGTCACTCTATTTAAAGCAGAACCAGAGGAATGCCAACATAAAGCTTGAGTGAAGCAAAGAAAAAAAAAAAAAAAAAAAGAGCCAAAAGGAGAAAATGATGCTGATGCTGATGCTGAAGCCAAGGGAAGACAGTGTCTCAAAAAACATTGCATATAGAATTGTACAGGGTTTTCTCTTGGATTCCATGATGATGGAATTGAGGGAATTGTATGACAACCAAAAGCTCTGATAGGATAATAGAGTGGAACAAATATTAGTTCAGGAATTCAGGCAGAGATGGGGGCAGGGGTGATCAGTTCTGGAGCAAGATAAGTGCCACTGGTACTGGAAAAAAATGTGTAGGGCTTAGACACTAAAAGTACAAACTAATTTTCTCATCTTGGCAAATATATTGGGGAGACTATTAGGAATGTTAAAAGCAATTAACTGGAATAATACTTAACTGCTTCTAGTTCCTCACTCAAGCCATGCCATTTCTTATCCACATGAGTTTGTTATGATTTTTACCCAGCCTGTGAATCCCTTTCCCTCCATCTTCTTCTCTACTCTCAGGATAATATTATGGTGTCACCTTCTCCAGAGATCTTCCTTACCGAGGCGGTTCTCTGAGAGTGGGTTCCCTTCTCTGGTCTAGTGCCCATAGCTCTGCTAAGGTTCCTGCTATTTTGCTGTGAAATTTGTCTCTCTTGTTTACTAGATTATAAATACTCGTTCTTAGACTTTAAATTCCTTAAAGTCAGGGACAGTGTCTTATTCTTATTTATCTTTGTATCCTTGGTCTCTAAACAGGGTTTCTAAGTAGTATAAACTCAATAAATGTTGCATTAAAAAAATGTAGGAGAGAACTCAGAATCATTTTCTTTTTATTGAGGTAAGGTTTACATATAATGAAATGCATGGATTTTAAATGTGTGATTATTGTGTGTGATTACATAAATGTGTGATTATTAAGTGTGATGATTACATAAAAGTAATTCAGTGTAACTGCTATCCTAATAAATAGACCACTTCTGTCATCCCAGAAGGTTTCCCTGTGCTACATTCCCTGTCAATCCCTACTCCTTATCATAGGCAATCAGTGTTCTGATTTGTTTATAGATTAGTTTTTGCCTGTTTTCAGAACTTCATAAAAATGGAATCATATGGTATACTTTTGTGTGTCTGGCTTATTTCATTTAGCATTATATTTGTGAAATTGATCCATTTCGATGTGTGTATCAGTATTCCATTCAATTTTATCGTTGAGTAGAATTTCACTGTTTGAATATGCCACAATTTATTTATACATTCTCTTGTTGGTGGACATTTGGGTGGCTTCCAGTTTGGGGCTACTATGAATAAAGTTGTTATGAATAATCATAATATATTGTTATGAATAATCCTGTAGAAATCACTTTGGGAACATATGTTTCATTTTTTTAAGAAAACACCTAGGAGGAGACTTGTTGACTTGTAGGGTCATAGGGTGAGTGTGTGTGTGTGTGTGTGTGTGTGTGTGTGTGACTGTATAAAAAGCTGCCAAACTGCTTTCAAAAGTGATTGTACCATTTTTATGTTTCCATCAGCAATGCATGAGCATTCTAGTTGCTCCACTTCTTTACCACCGTTTGGTATTGTCAGTCTTTTATAACCAGCCATTCGAGCAGATAAGAAATTGTATTTCTTTGTGGTTTTATCTCCATTTTCCTGATGAGTAAATGATGTTGAACAGCTTCTTGTGAGCTTGTTGGCCATTCATATATATTCTTTTGCTATGTATTTTAGTCTTTTGACTATTTGAAAATGTGGTCATTTGTCTTTTTGTTATAGGTTTATATATATAATTCTTTATATATTCTGAATACAAGTCAGATTTATGCATTTCAAATACTTTATCCTAGTCTGTGTCTTGCCTTTTTATTTCCTTAATAGTGTCCTTTGATGAGAAAAATTTTTTAATTTTGACGAAGCCCAATCTACTTTTTTTTTGCATAGTGGTTTTTGTGTCCTTTCTATGAAAGTATCACTTTTCACAAGATCATGAGGATATTCTGTGCTTTCCTCTAGAAGCTTTATAAGGCTAGCTTTCATATTTATATCTATCTTGATAAAATTAGAATTGGAGACATTTTTAATAATTTAAAAAGTGCAACTGAGTCACACTCCATTTGGTTGATCTTATGAAAAAAAGAAATGCTATTCTCTTATAAAGAGACTCTGGTATCATTTTGAATATGGTGTAGGCTTTATATTGATAAAGTATAATTTATCCACTTTGAAGCAACATTAACATGCCAGGGCAGATAAGCAACAGACTAGAAACTCAATCATTGTGGTTTTTTTCTAAACTTTTGTATTAGTTAAAGCTCACTGAATTCACCTTGATTCTTATATCTGAGTTTTTAACTAAAATGTGATGGTATAATCAGCTTACTTCATAACACTGGAATGAGCGTATAAAGTGATCATAAAGCTGTCCTGAAACATCAGACTGTATTATAAATCTGCATCAGGAAATGATAAGTTGTGAACTGTGTACAAGTTGCTTAAATTACAGACTATCCATAAATGTCCACAAAAATCCCAGTTTTGTGCTGGATATCTCTTAGGACTCCAATGTAGACGAAACTAACATCTTTTAAACCACCATAACTGCATAAACTTTCTATGGCACTGCTACATAATGAACAGTTTCAACCCATAGTCTCCTTTAATGAATAAGGATTGCTACAGTGATGTATGTTCATGATCTTTACTGTCACAATGAACTGAGTGGGAGCCCAATTGGTGATGTTTGCACAGGGCCTTATAAAAATACACCCATCAAATGGCACATTGTCATGGAGTGCAGGACCACTCATTAATAACACTCTTACTCCAGGATCGAATTCCCTGTATAGTATAAAAAAATCTCATTAATCTCATTAATTCAGAACCTACTTTGTAATAATTCAGACCTGGTATATGTGATTCTTATTCAGTAGAAAGGTCACAGTTAAAAATAGAAGGCAGAACTCAGAATGACTGTATTAAATAATTATGGGACAAAAAACAACTGTGAGTTTGTTACTCTTTTTCAATCTTTAGTTTTTAATATGGAATGTGCAAGACATAAGCCCAAATTTATTCTTAATTATAATTTACTGTTCAGCTTTTTCACTAGTTAAGACACCCCTCTCTCCCTTTTCCTGCATTTCTTTTTGTCTCTCCTTTCCCTCCCTCACTTTCTTCATTCACAAACCCAAAGCCCCAGGCCGCATATGACCACACAGACTGACATGTATCAGAAAGAAAGAAAATTAATGTGGCAAGGAGGCTAGTTCTCACTGTATTAATGAGACTTTCTGTGTAAAATTAAAGGCAAAGCTTGAATAAGATGTAAATTCTTCATTTTAAAAAGGAAACCCCACACTCATTTAAAAAACATCTTCTGACATTTGTTTTTTCCTCATTTTTAATATTTTACTTGGTATAGTCTTTTTATTCAACATAAATCCCTCAGAGGTAGGAAATACTTCTTGTGTGACAAATCATATAATATAAAACATTTCAAGGCTAATGCAATGGTTCTTCTGAATGCTGAATAATTTTGCTTTGGTAAGAATGCCAATCTCTCATTGGCAATGAGAGATGGGAGAGGAAAGATCTATATATTATGGGGTTGCTGAATATTCCATTTTTTTATCACATTTTCATAAAGATACAACTAGTGGCATGGCATAAGAGAGAGGGCTTATACAATGTACTTTTTAGTCAGAAAAAAACACAGATTTTGCATGCATTTTAGTGCCATGTGGAAAAAAAATTTTAAGTGGTTCATGATTATTATGTTTGTGTGTATATATATAAGGCTCTTTTGGTTATATCTGTTAAATGGTAAGAAGGCTAGCACATTAATTACTGAGGAAAGAAGTCACTCTAGGAATTGTAGGCCATACTCAGGTACGTTTCATTATCAACTACCTAGGAACCATATTTCCTGTATCTGATTATTAATGCTGTCCTGTTTCTTACACTTAACCTTTGTGTGTGTGTGTGTTTGTGTGTTGGGGGTGCAGGTTAATAAGGAGAAGAACCCCTTTCTTTTTACTTCTACATGTCTCTTGATTGAAACCTTCTGATCGTTTCCTGTATTAGGTCTCACAAAAATAGTATTGAATTTAAAGGTAGATTTGGGATCTTAAGAAAATTACTTTAACCACTACCATGCACATGTGCACAATGGACCCTAAATGGGAATAAAGTATCTTTAGAAGTGTGGGTCATGCTTGTGATCTGCCATACAAGCACAAATTCCCTATGATGGGCCAGGCAAAAGATATAGGTATATAGGAAAAACCAGAGGAGCCAAATCCTCAGATACGTGCTCTTTGATGTGAGAAATTTGCTGTTACCACTGACATCATTGTTTCCACTACACGTGGCTTAGCAAGCAGGGTTGGAGGGTAGCATCAGGCAAGATAGTGAAAATCAGTCTCATGAAATCTTGATACCAGAGTTGAGATCCAGTACCATGAAAATCTGTCCTTTTTCTTCTTAAAATTTGGAACTGGGATATTTAAGTAAATTATACTATATTCTTACAGTGGTATATTAGTATTTATTTAGTGTTTTGGATAGTTTTTAGCTAGTAGAATAAAGAGCTGGTGTTCTGCAGTCAAACAAGTCTATTTTCAAACCTTAGCTGTACCACTTGCAAGGTGGGTATTTGTTTTGGGTACATTATTTAATATTTTAGAACACCAGTGTCTTCCTCTGTAAATCATAATACTTAACTGATACAGTTTTTGTATGGATTAAAAGAGATGATGCATCTAAAATTCTTAGCAAAGGGATTGTTACACAACAAGCTCACGTATGTAATCTATAAATATTATGGATTATCATAATTTTATAACAAAACAGCAGGAAACAAACTTTTACATCCATTTCCATCTCATTATGTAGACACATCAGAAAATCTGCACAGAGAAGAAAAAAAAAACACCTGCCATCATTCTGTGTTTTTCCACTTCCATTTTGTGTATAGCTAACCGTACTTTGTTTTCTGTCTTCAGGTATGTGTGGTTATCTGCTGTGCTTGTTTAAGAAATTCCTCTTCACTTAAACTTCTCTCACAGTCTAACCCAGAATAAGATGTGCCATTCCTCACTTCTCAGTCTCTCCCCTGGATGATGGCAGAGGCTTCCTAGTGACTGAGAGTGATGATCTACTCTGCCTCTCCATCCTCTTCACTACTGACAAGATGATCTTTCTCATGTTACTCCTCTGGTCATGCACTTTCAACTCTAGAAATGGAATTAAAGCAATGTTGTATGAGCTGTCTTTGGGGAGTTCTCTTCCCCCACTCCATCCTTGCTTCTTCAGTGCAATGCCACCTTATTTCTCACATATTTCGGAGTTTCAAAAATAGATCACTGCTAAAGCAAGTTTCAGAGTCACTCTTTCACAGGATAGCAGGCAGTTTCTTTACAAGGCAACAGAGTCCCTGTGTGCTCTGACCTCTGCTTTCCTACCCAGCCTTCTCTTTATCTTTTCCACCTCCTTACTTTCTGCTTTAACAATTTGAATTCCTGAACATATTCCCTGATTATTTCACCCTTTGTATCTTTGCACACATATTTAGCTCTTCTAGAAGGCCTCCCTCTGTTTCCTCCCCTCCCCCACCCCGATTTTGTTTCCTATCCAACAAATTGAAGCTTAATGTGCCCTTCTTTGTGCAGCGTTCCCAGTTCTCCCAGGCATATATCCATGCTATATTTATTAGGATTATTAGTTGTAAAGAGCAGATACTAAGTCAGGCCACCCCAATAAAATATGGTAGAAAGAGAAATACGGGGGCACCTGGGTGACTCAGTCGGCTAAGCGTCCGACTTGTGCACAGGTCATGATCTCATGGTCTGTGAATTCGAGCCCAGCGTTGGGCTCTGTGCTGACAGCTCAGAGCCTGGAGCCTGCTTCAGATTCTGTGTTTCTCTCTCTCTCTCTGCCCCTCCCCCACTCGTGCTCTGTCTCTCTCTCTCTCTCAAAAATAAACATTAAAAAAATTAAAAAAAAAGAAATACGAATATCATGAGAAAAAGAAAGAAAGAAAGAAGGAAAGAAAGAAAGAAAGAAACCACTGTATAGCTGAGCTGCCTTAAGAGCCAAGGAGCTTTGGGATCAACAGTAGGCTGGTGGCAGATCTTCAGTGACACACGCCCTGTTAGTACAGCAATTCAGCTATCCCATCCTTTCTGGTCTTCTTTTCTTTCTACCAACCAACTCCCTCACCCTACATATACCTGGGTTCAGATCCTTGCACCACCACTTGTCAACTGTATAATCTTGGGCAAAATACTAAACCTCTTTGTGCATCATAGGTACAAAGGTTAGATAAGGAAAGCATTAAGATTCCTGTAAAGATAAAATGCTAGCCACTTTTATCCAAGAGGCACATTTTCAACCGCATTTTAATACTTCTGAAATTGGGTTGCATTGTACAATTACTGTCTACCAGGCATGAGACAAGTGATGAGGTGGTTATTGCCTGACCATGGGCAAACGTGGTGTTATTCCTGGCTGCATGAGTAGACAACTACAACCTCTTCATGTTTGACTTGGGAAACTATTTAAGGACCAGATGAGGTAGAGCTATGAGTTCTATTGTCTGAAAACCTTCTATTGGCACTTGTGATAAGGTAAAAAAATGCTCCAGTATCAAAACTTGCAGAGTAAGTGTTAGTGGCTTGGAAGAAATTCTGAAAATAATGATGCAGTGTTCTTTGAAGAACTGTTGCATCTTTTAAGAACTTCTGCCCAGTGTTCTTGATGGCCAGAACATTATGTTGTATAGAAAAACACTAGCACTGATGACTGAATCTATAGTGATTCAGAAGAATTAGACTATGAAGAAGTTTTAGGAGCCCTAGTCAACTTATTCTGCATATCTTTTCTTTTCCTGTGTGTATAAGACTGACATATGATAAAAATCTATGTACAAAAGAGCATTAAAAGCCCTATCAATAAATAGAAAACAAAACTCTAAGTGATAAGAAAGCATTGTGTCTTATATTAATCAGCAGTATTTTTTCTTTCATAGTAGTCCATAAAATAAAAGTGTACCATACAAATAATGACATCTTAGATTTGATTAGATGTGGTATTTTGTTTATTACCTAACGATACTCATTTCTCCTAAATTTTATTCATTTATAGTCCTTCATTGCCTTTTGCCTCATGACATCGTAGCTCTATTTCATAAAATAACTGTCTTATTCTCTCCATAACTACCAGGCTTATAATAGCCCAGCTCTTCTTCTTCTTCTTCTTCTTCTTTTTTTTTTTTTTTTTTAGCTATATTTAGGTCCTGAGCCCACCTATAATCCAATCAGCTGTGAGGCATAGTTTCATGGTAGAGAATGTCACTACTAGGGCTTCTGCAGGAATTTGCATCACCAGCACTTAGCACTGTACCAAGCACACTACTAATGTACATTTGGTAAATGAATGCATAAACTAAAATGGTCTTGCAAGAAAGGGAAGTCCATGACTTACTTATTGCATACAGTTTGACAGTGAATTGTAAAGTTTTAAATGTTTTTTCAAAAAATCACAAGAGTATCACCAACTTGCTGTTATAAATCTTTGATCTCAATTTTTTATATAGAATTTGAGATCTTTTATGGCTTTGTTTTCTAGTATTTACACAATCTCCTGACATGGGAGAATTTATCAAGTAATCTTTTCTATGCCTGAATTGATTAATTCTGGAGCATATATACTGCTTGATGTCTCTGAGATAGGAGCATAATATAATCAAATTGTCATTCCTTGGGTTGGCTAGATATAGTTATAAATATTAGTGATCTCCTATGAACATATCTCTCCCTGAAATTCTTTCTCTTCCCTTTTCTTCCAAAATTGAACAGAAGAAAGTGGAAAAGAGTACATAATACCTTTCTAATTTCTCTGATGAATTATGAATTCTTTCTCTCACTCTTGAAGGTTCATAACATTGGAGGAATTCTGTAAACTTTTTGAGCTCAAATATCCTTATATGACTGGTTTAATTAATTAAGTAAGTAAGTAAGCTCTATGTCCAATGTGGAGTTTGAACTCATGACTCCAGGATCAAGAGTCACACCATCCGCTGAGCCAGCCAGCCACTCCATTACTGGTTTATTTTCAGTAAGTGTCCTTAGTGTAACTGACCAAATTAGGTATATTTTACCATTCTTTAAGGTTTTCTTAAAACCTTGTGGGCAAAACTTCTATCTATTGTTATCATATCATTTAATGACTAGGCATGCAATAAACCTTCATATTAAGTTAGATCTTGTCCTCTCTCCTCTTTTTTCACTGGTACTCTGGTCCAAGTTCTGTTTACCACTCATTAGGTTACTGTACTCATCTCTAAGGCAGTTATGTGACATTAGCCTTTTCTTGCTGCAATCCTCACAGTCAGACAAATCTTTTAGGAAGAGACTCTTTCATCAGGTAACTCCTTTGCTCTTGATTTCCTTGAGATCAAGTCCAAATCCTCACTGTGGCATTAAAATCCCTCTGAAATTTGTCCTTGCCTTACTTTTCCAATTTTGACAATTATGATTTTACAAAAGAAGCTTTGCTTTCCAGTCACGCCGGTCTTGTAAAATAATTGTGATCATGATGTGCCTGTTGCCTATTTTCTCCTTCTGGTGTTTCCTTCTGCCATGACCTAAAGATCGATTTGTCTTTTTCTTTGCCTCTCTTATGAATCCTATTTATTCTAGAATGAGACTCAAGTTCTTCTTCCTATAATAACTAATATCTTTTATAGCAATATATACTTCATGTTATGTGTCAAAGGAATAATTACTTCCTTTCACTGTTGATTCTTCCCACGGTAGCCAGTGATCCTTTAACATTTTTGAACAGTTTTGTAATTTTTATTTTGGTATGTTGTTTTTCTTCTGAGACTTCTACTCAGCTTGAGCACTCATCCTACTCCGTATACTGGCTCCTATTGATTTATGGGTTAACAAAATCCAAATCCATCTTCAAAAGGGAAATATTTTTCTAATACTGATATTATTTATAATATATGCACTATACCATATACAGCATTGATATACAAGATTGAGCTTCTTCAAAAGAATGTGATGTGTAGGTCCAGATGGTATTTGTAATCAAGGATTTTAAAGAAAGATTTATCCAATTGTGGCATTGCTGGAAGAAGTATATACCTTTTTTAAGTAACTACTTTGAGTGGGAAAACATCTTTTTGAATATATGTGTTGGTTAAAAGTCAATATCATTATTTTATGATCTTCTCCACTGACATTATAACTTCATACAGGTACAGTAGGTTATTTTTTATCTTTCAGATTCTTCAAAAAGCATCCAATGTATACAGTACATTTTTTGCAGTTTTATTGAAAACTAACACCTTAAATCATAACATAATATGGTAACTTAAGGTAAAAAAGACTATAAAACACTGATCAGTATAAACTGATGGGTCCAACTGCTAGACTAAAGCGCAATATTCAAGTTTTGATTGAAATTTGAAATGACTTATTTTCAACAATAGGTGGCGCTTCACAGGTTTTTTTGTTAGTTGAAATTCATCGGCTCCATGACATACCTGTCTGCTATCAATTTTAGAAATTAATACAACCATTAGATTCATATAGTACTTTGGTAATTGGCAGAAACTATCTGCTACCATATCTGGCATACTTATTATCAAATTAAACATTCTAAGAGATTATCAGAAAGAAGCAAGAGTATGAAAGTATATAGAAGGTTATCTGCTTTCTACTTTTCTATTTATGTTCAATTTTTAAAATGCTATCCAATTACTTTTTTAAAACATATATTTGTTTTGTTTAATCCAAATGATCACAAAGAGCTTACAAATTTCATAGAAGATGTTTTTATTATTTGCAATGAACTTTATCTTAACTGAAAGTAAAATGTAAATGATTAAACATTCCAGATAAATGTTAAAGTTATCAGGGTCATAAACTTTCTTATTCTGAAATTATTAGCAGATAGCTCTTCCAAAATCTCAGTTAAAACACACACACAAACTCACACACATACACACATACACATGCACACACGCAGAAATACAATTACTTAAAACTGAGTTTAGCCTTAGAAAAACAAAAGCAAACAGAATTGAAACAATTATAAGATAAATAAATTCATTATTTAGGGATGAAGCACCTAGAAAGAGGAAACCTGAAACATTTCTTCATCATACAGTGTGTCTGAGACTGCTAACTTATAGCTAACTTACAGCATTTATACAGAGCTATAAATTTTACAAAGTACTCCATATACATACATTAAGCCTACAGTAGTGCTACAATTTGGGAAGGTGAAGGATTGTTATTAACTTCAGGTTACTGATGAGAAAGCAGGCTAAGAGAAATTAAGTGAACGTCACCAAGCTAGAAAGTGGCAAAGCTGAGACCTGAACTTCGTATCATCTGACGCTACATCAGTTATTCTTTTCTCAATATCATGCCATTTTCACACTTGGAGTATTGGACATAGGGACATTATGGGCAAATACAGCATATTAGCTAAAGTTATAGATCATGATATAGAAGAATGATATAGCCAAAACTCAGATTTTCAACACATGTAGCCTATCAATTATTGTTACCACGTGAAATGTATTTGTACATGGAATTTTTTAAATGCTCCAAGAGAATTGCAATTTAAAGAAAACCAGAGTGTTCAAAAATTTTTTCTTGTAAGTTTTTTTGCATTTTCTTTTTTCAGTATAGGAAATAAGGATTAAAGTAGGCAAGCCCCAGGAGATGTTTTAAGTCGTTTTTATTTTAATGAAAACATGATTTTGTTGTTTTGCTGTTTCATCTCTGGGGACAGTTATAGGTTTTGAATTAACCTGTGTTCTTATGCATTTGTCTCTGAAGATGAAGATAGCAGTAAATGGTTATGGAAATGAAAGATTAATAGCTTTTGCTGACCAGAATCAAAGATGATACCAGATGATCACTATAGGAGGCATTCAGAAGTCAAAGCAGGAGAAGAGGCAGATTTTCTTTTCTTGTGAGAAAGAAGAACAAGGCAAGGTTCAGAAGTGAACATTTAATATTACAGAGGAGGAAAGAAGACAGGATTTATTCTTCAATTGACTAGATGAGAAATGAAGAGTGTTTTGTACTGGGGCAAAGATGTTTCCTTATACAACCTTACCATGTGGATTTAGTTACTAAAATCTTTAATATGTAGTAGTGATGCCGTTTGTCTGAACTCTTGTCACTTTGATTCTCTGTAAAGGAATATGATACTTAAGGAGTAGAGGGCAATTCAGAGTCCTTCCATGTGCATTTCTTTTTCCTTCTTACAACTTGTGAAAAATAGAATCACTTGTGACAAAGTATACAAATGATTAATTGTAGAATTATAGAGTGGACAGAAACTTTACAAATCATTCAGTATAATTTACTCAATGTATTGTTTGATTTGCCCACTTCCAGAATTTGAAGCCAATACAGAACATTTGTGTTTCAAATAGGGCAGAAGGATGAGAATTGAGCTTATGAAAATAAAGAGAATGTTTATGGAAAATTTACAGAATAGGTTGGTCTATTTCTGTCAACTACAAAGACTGTTTACAAAAGGAAACTGAAAATAAAATGGCTATCCTTGCCAGTTTTTCTTGGGAAGTATAGTAATACAGTGACTATTGCCCTAAAAGGAAAGTAGAGACTTAGTTTCCATTCCTGGTTCTTCATTAATTTATTAGATACTTATAGGCTAACTTACCAGTTTATGGGATTATTTTGTTTCTCAACAAGATAAAAAATTATATTTATTAATATGATTAATTCTTGGAAGAATTAATAAGGTATTATTTTTCAAAAGCTTGGAACACGTTATGATTCTGCTACTTTGGCAAATAAAGTAGATAAATGAGTAAGTTAAGCTTCTCAGTACTACACTGTTTTTTGTTTTTTGTTTTTTTAATTACTAGCGGTTGTGAGGAGTTATCAGATTGCTTTTTCATTTTATTTTACTCTTTCTTTCAAAAATCAAATCAGCAGAAGAGATGGCTTCTCTTGTTTCCACACGAAAGTGAACAAGGCATCCGGGCTCACTCTCCATTCCACTTTATTCTTTTACACATATCTTAATAGTGAACTGAACATTATTGTAAGACTTTCCCATGGATATTTACATTGTTTTTCCTTTCCAGGAAAATTTCATACTTCAGCTATCCATTCCTAGGTATGGTAAACAGAAATTAAACTTACTAAATAAAGAGCAATGTCTATTTTAAACTAAAAGTTTAGAATGTTTACAAATTCTTATGAGTTGTAGGTAATCAAAAAGAGAGGCAGGTTTTATTAAATGTCTTCTAAAAGAGAGGCAGGTTTTATTAAATGTCTTCTAGATCAGGTGGCAAGACTACACCTGTATTTATTTGTAATTTAATAGAGAAAAACATACTGATGTATTTTATTGATAAATGATGTAAAGGGTCATTGGTCAACCTGTGCAGCCTAATATTTGATTTCTAAATAGAACATGACCCATGATGATGCTGTTACAGTTAAAATTTCATGGATTTAACTTATTATTGTAATTCAAAAACACTTAAATCTCATGCAAATTGTAATTTAATACATCTGTTGTTGAGTTTGAAGCTTATTTGTAACAGAAATCTTTCAAATATATTTTTATAGGATTTATGGAAGTAGAATGTTCAGTGCTCCCTCTCCTGGTTTTATCATATTGGTGAACTGACCTCTCATCCTAAAATTGTGGTAATAGCTGAGAAGACAATTTTGAAGATCCTAACAGAATACTCTGATATGATTCTATTTCTGATTTGACTATTCCAAGTCCATTCATAATGGTCAAGAAACCTATCCATCATTGGTTAAAGTTCATTACATCCCAAAGTATGAAATCTAAGAAAAAAAACAGAAAGTATGTACAATAATGTTGGTTTTATCTTTTTTAAAAGCCCATTTTAATACCATTTATATTGAGTGAATATGTAGCTTTTTGGCTTCATTCTTGTTCTATATTATTGTCTAGTGATGCTTCCTTCCTTCTTGTTGATGGTCTTAGCAATGCCCTAGGTTCCAAAGAGGTTAATTCCAAATACAACTTCTAATTTAAGTGCTCAAACATTTGAAAGTCTAGAAAAAAACAGCTTCAACAGAATCACTTGTTATTGTAAAGGAGCTTAAGAACTGAAAATTTCCATATCCAAATTTATACATGTTCTAGATTTTGAGGTTTGTTTTGTTTGCTTTATTTTGTCAGAGACTTTAAGCTACTTCTGATATCTAGTACCTGGAAAAAGTACTTCCTCTCCACTTACTATATGTTTTTGGTTTTTAGGTATCTTTTAAGAGTCTCTGTGGAATTTTAAATTTCACATATAGTTATCCTCGCTGAAGCATAAAGTACACAATTTTGATAATAAAGGTCTAAAATCCCATAGGTTGTAAGAAACAAAGCGAGTTTCCTACTGATTAAAATATCTTTTTTTCCCAGTAACAAAACATGTATCATTAAGAATTATAAAACTTCCTGGTAATCTATTTTAATTGATTTCCAATTAACTGATTTTTAAAAATAAATTAGTTGGTTCTGGATGGGTTTTTTTTTTGCAAAATGATACAAATTAATTACAAAATTGAAGAAAGTTGGGGTTTTTAATTTGAGTTTTAGGAAATCATATCCCAAACCAAGACAGAGCACTTGTTATAAAATCTACAGCAGGAAATTTCACCTTTATGAGGTAATGTTATATACATTTGCAGTAAGTAGTGCTACCTTCTGAACCTTCAGATTGCACATATTGTGAATTTTGCTTCAAATACGAACTGTAATGTTATATTATCATCTTTTACATATCAATATACGTTTTCTCTCTAGCTGATCAGAAGTGATGGCTTGGCATACAACTTTTTAATCTTCTTTTATTCAAAAGTATTTTTTAATTCAACCTTAAAAGTTGTGTTCACCAATACTTTCACAGAGATTGATAACTCAACTTAAAGGATTCTTCTGTGACAAACTGCATTTGTAGGAATTTTAGAGGTAATCTCAAAGTTTCAGAGGATGTTTATCACAGAGAGTACAGGGCAACATTTCCAAGTTGGTACACATAAACGAAAGAGAAAACGACTGTTGGAGAAATCCTGTTCCAGGTTTTCAGGCAGCCCGCGTGATTGACACATGATATCACTGGAGGCGTGTCCTGGAGTGGAGGTGGAGGTGGAGGCGAGCTGCTGAAATTCTGCGGAGCCGGAGTGGGAATGCTCTGTAAGGCACGCAGTGGTTTGCAGAGTGATAGCAGCAGACCGAGCTCCTTACCCTGGATAAGGAACTGCTACAGTCGCTGTAAATGTGCCTGAAAAGCAATTTCCAATCTTTGCGTTAGGTAAGAACTGTTTCCTTCCTTTCATTCCGTAGATATTTTAGGAAAGATTAGGTGAGAAATGTTGGCTTTTACAAGGACTTGAACATTTCTTTGAACTCGCTTTGGATGTAAGATTACTGGTTGCATTTCAAATTACCAGTAGTATTCCCACTGCTAAAACTAATGCTCTTAAATGCTACTGGTAAGAGAAAAAACAGGGTCCCTTTCTTTTTTTTTTTTTTTTTTCCTTATCCGAAGGGTAACAAGTTTAAAGTCTGAAACGGTCGGTTGTGTGAAAAACAGAGTGGTTAATGCCGAAGAGGGTCTGGCACTCGGTGTGTGGACCAAATACATGTTTGTTTAGGCATTGTTGGCGACCGAACCCCGAGCGAAGCAATTGTTTAAAACCTGAATTTCCCGTCTCTGTGTATTGATTTCCAATGCGCAGAGGCGTTGCTTGAACGTTGTTTGAACTCCTAGGCATTCCAAGGGGCAAAAGCACTTCGGCAAAACGTGCAAGACTGCATGTTACTTTGGTTCGCTGCTGACACGCCGACTGTGCGCCGGCCTGTCAATCACTGGAAGCAGCAACAGCCAGCACATGGCAGCGGGCTGCGGGCGGCGGGCGAGCTGGCGAGCGGCCCACCCCGCTCTACTCTCCGCCCGGGCGGCTGAGCGCGCTACGCGTCCAAGTGCCTAGAAAGAAAAGGAAATTAATGTTTTGTTTTGTTTTATTTTCCCATCGATAATCCTCTGTAGCAGGCATTTCGGCCGTGGAACAGGAGGGTCGGAGGACTGGGAGTGAGCGCTGCTCCGGAGAGGCTGACCTGCCAGGACCGGAGTTCCGGGGGACTCTGTGCCCCCCACTTGCCCAGCGTGCAGGACCGGTTAAGTGCCTCGACCTGCGCGGGGGCCAAGAAACGACGCCCCGCCTCTTCCCTTGAGAAGAACCCCCCCAGCCTCAGTCCTTCCACCGCTACCCCTAAAAAAGCGGGTAAAAAAAAAAAAAAAAATCCCACCCACCCCCGCCCGGGGAAGCGGCTGCCTCCGCCTCGCAGGCGTGCGCTCCCGGCCTCCGCCGGGGCCTGCGCCGTTCCGTGACCCGCCCGCAGACGCAGGTTCGAGCCCCGTCCCGGGCGCCGCAAAGTCTCGAACGTCCGTGACGTGGATTTTCAGTCGTGAGGGGGCCGCCACTCCTTCCTTTCGCGCGAGGAGCGTTCGGAACCGGAGAAGAACTCACGCGGAGCACGGCGTGCCAGCCTGTGGGCCCGTCACGAACTCTTCTCTCTACCGCTCCCCAGCTCGCTTTCCTGGGAGACTCGAGGGCCCCCCAGAAGGGATTTTTTTTTTTTTTTTTTTTTTGGTTCGTGGAAGGGGGCTGCAAGAGAAAAGCCCCAGAGGTGGATGTTACTGAGCTGCGCGGCGAACGCGAGCTGTGAGAGGTCTGCTGCGCCGGGCCGCGCGCGGAGACTCCGGAGAATTGTCCTCCGCAGCCGGAAGGGGGCCGCGGGGAGCGCTCCTGCCCGGTGGGGGCGGGGGAGGCCGCGGGCGGACTCGCCGCAGCAGGGGCAATGCCTCCTCGTCCTCCCCGCCGCGGTTGATGCGGCGTGAGCACGCTGCCGCCCACACCGGGACCTGGGCCGGGTCGCACGGCTTGGTCCCCAGCTACCGCTTCGACCTAGGTGAGTGTCCGGCGGCCGCTCTCGGCCGGCGGGGGCGGGGGGGGGGGCGCGCGCACCCGGCTGGCTCTGCGCGGCAGGTGCGGGCTCCGGGGCTCGGAGAGGGGGAGGGGAAGTGGAGGGGCGACCCCAGCGCGCGGCGCCGCCCCTCCGGCCGCCTCTCTCCCGGGGCGCTCGGGGCTGGGGAATCTGGTGGGCGACCTGCGGCCGCGGCCGAGGACGGTGAGGCAGGGTCTCCCATCCCCAGTTTCCTGCAGTGCTGGCGCGGTGGCCGGGGTTGTCCTCTTGAAGGAGCCCTCCACGCGAAAGATGGATTCTGGGAGGCTTTTGGGGTGTTCCCCGGAGGACTCTGAGGAACTTCGTGACTTGTGCCAACGGCGGGCTTTCTGTGAAGGAGTTTCCTCAGACCCGGGGCCGGGAAAGGGCGTGTGTGTGCGCGCGCGCGCGGGCGCGCGTTTAGGGAGGCAAACCTCGGAATTCGCGGGTAACCCCCTGGACGGAATTAGTCTGCGCCAAAGCGAGCTTCGACTTTATTCTTGTTTTGAGAGCGGTGGAACGGCGAGGGGAGGGGAGAGGGCGCTGCCACTTTAAAAATGGGAAGTCCGCCCTCCTGAGGTAATGGTAACCTCAGCCTCCTCCCCCTCCTCCTGCCCAAAGAGAGGGAGAGAGAGAAAACTTGTTTTCATTCATAACTTTTTCCTTTTCCTTCCTCTCCGTCAACTATTTATTCACCGCTTCTCCCAGCTCGGATTGCAGAGGGCGCAGCTCCACCGTCGTAACTTGCAGTGTGGGGACGCTTCTCTGCTGCCCCTGCCCCCGGCTCATTTCTTCCCGGCTCTTTAGGAATCCGGCTTTTCCTTTAAAGTGTAGACAGATCTTTATTTCTGACTCTCCATGCCTTGGGCTTGCTTTTGGCGCCTGCATTAGCTCTCAAGGCTCTCCACGATCTGTAAGAAATCTTGGCGAGATACGCAAAAATGGGTCGGAAATCCACGGTGATCCTTAGGATGTGATGGGACTGTACGAAAAGGTATTGGACTTGGAGTCCTGTTTCGGTGGGGAAGACAGGTTGCCGAGAGCGTGCGAGCGTGTTTGGGGCTGGATCCGAGAACTGTCAGTGCTTGAAAAGGGGCTTTGCTTCAGATCAGAGGTGGCTAATTTTCTTTTTATCTGCTAATCTGATTTACCAGGCAGCCTGAACTTCGTTACGACCGTCATTTAAAACGCAGATGAAACATGTGCCTGGTGTTTTTACTACACTCTTCAAATCCTTTACGCCTTTTTCTTAACTGTGGGATCTGACTTAGGACTTGGAGATACTCTGCTTTTAAAGCACTGGGTGAAGAGTTCTTTGCAAGGAGGAATGATCTTGTGTGTGCAGAGTATCGAAGGGGTATTTGAACAGTCCTTAAGGATTCCAGGACTAAACCAGGCAGATCATGAATGTGTTTCTTCTGTTGTACAGAGAAAGGCAGAGTAAAGGAGCAACTTGGGAGATCTTCGTTGGGAGAATGAGGGAGGGCAACTCCAAGAAGTTAACATAGAAGACATAGTCTATAGACAATCGGTTTAGTTAACAGAATGAAATGGACTTCTGTCTGCCTTATTCCTTCAGCTGGTGTTTTGGCTCGAGGTGGCAGTTGAGAATGGGCATTTTTTTCTTTTCATTCTTGACTCGGAAGGGATCTGTAGACTTTAGAAGGAATTTGTGTGATTCCATTGATTGAAATTGGAAATGTTCTTACGTTTGCTGGTTTTTTGGTGTGTGTGAAGAATGCGTTATAAATTAGAAATAACTTACTATTAGTGCGGAAATACAAATGCTTACTTTTATCAGGATATTACTGTACTTATCTTATTTCAAGAAGCACATTGATTCAGAGTTGGCAGTGCTCTTGAGAATCAAGATCTGTCATGTAAATACAGATTTTTAAATTAGAGGAAATGTGGTGATTAAAATGGCCCAGATTTCTCCATACTGCCTTAAAGGCCTAATACTTATTTGTACATGAAAGTTGTCTTGTTATGTGAGTGACCCCTTAATTTAAACTTTAAAAAAATCCTTTCATGATTTCAGATGAGAATGCTTTTTAACATCACAGCATTGAGTTCTGTGTGTGTGTTGTAGTGGCTGTAAGATACCAAGAGCTGTTGTATTCCTCTATACTCATTTTTACATCTTGTAGATAAATAATGGGTTACCTTTATAATCTTGGTTTCTAAGTAAAATGCCCTCTTACTTTGAGATTCCATTTTAGTTTGATGTCTCTTGGATTTTTTGTAATGCGTGAAGTATACCTTGACTAATTTCTCATTGTTAATCTAGTGCTTATAACAGTAAACAGCAGAAAGGCCATTCGTAATTTTTAGAAAGTGGATGTTTTCCTGTAAGGAAAACACTGATGAACTGATAACGAGCTTTCTTTAGATGAGAGCTGTTCCAGGGCTTATCCTCAATATTCCCTATAAGGGCATACTCCATTTTAATTATTTGTTAGATTGACAAACAGGAGGGCATTACTTCTTGATTCTGCTTTTTAGAAGTTGAAAACAACGTTTCACTTTTATGGCATGGGGTCTCTTGCCTGCATTCTTCATCTGTGATGTGGTCCTCAGCCTCTTAGAATTGGACTCTGGCCAGGACCCCAGCATCATTGTAATCCGCTGATGAAGGAGATCATTACCAGGTGGTTTAGGCAATTTGTGACTTGACAGGATTTCCCCCCCCCAAAATGCTTCCTGTCATTTATTCTCTCTCTCTCTCTCTCTCTCTCTCTCTGTTTTGTTTTTTTATTTTTTATTTTTTCATCTTTGATTTCCTTTTAGGATTTCAGATGCATGCCAGGTTTCCACTGATTGCCAGAATTCGAGATCACTACACATGGATCCCCAAAATCAGCATGGCAGTGGCAGTTCATTAGTTGTGATCCAGCAGCCTACATTGGATAGCCGTCAGAGGTTAGACTATGAGAGAGAAATTCAGCCTGCTGCTATTTTGTCTTTAGACCAGATCAAGGCCATCAGAGGCAGCAATGAATACACAGAAGGGCCATCAGTGGTGAAAAGACCTGCTCCTCGAACAGCACCAAGACAAGAAAAGCATGAAAGGACTCACGAAATCATACCAATTAATGTGAATAACAACTATGAACACAGACCTACAAGCCACCTGGGACATGCAGGACTCTTAAATAATACCCGAGGCCCCATTTTGAGCAGATCGACCAGCACTGGAAGTGCAGCCAGTTCTGGGAGCAACAGCAGTGCCTCTTCAGAGCAGGGACTGTTAGGAAGGTCACCACCAACCAGACCAGTGCCTGGCCATAGGTCTGAAAGGGCAATCCGGACCCAGCCCAAGCAACTGATTGTTGATGACTTGAAGGGTTCCTTGAAAGAGGACCTGACACAGCACAAGTTTATTTGTGAACAGTGTGGGAAGTGCAAGTGTGGAGAATGCACAGCTCCCAGGACCCTGCCATCCTGTTTGGCCTGCAATCGTCAGTGCCTTTGCTCTGCCGAGAGTATGGTGGAATATGGAACCTGCATGTGCTTAGTCAAGGGCATCTTCTACCACTGCTCCAATGACGATGAAGGGGATTCTTATTCGGATAATCCTTGCTCCTGTTCACAGTCACACTGCTGCTCTAGGTACCTGTGTATGGGAGCCATGTCTCTATTTTTACCTTGCTTACTCTGTTATCCTCCTGCTAAGGGATGCCTGAAGCTTTGCAGGGGGTGTTATGACTGGATCCATCGCCCAGGATGCAGATGTAAGAACTCCAACACTGTCTATTGTAAGCTGGAGAGCTGCCCCTCCAGGGGTCAGGGTAAACCATCATGATTTCTGGAAGTGCGTTGGACCTCCTGAACTTCTAGCTTTCAAGCTGTGGCTGTTAAAAAGATTCTATGACATACTGGTTTTATTTTCTCTACAATTTTCCCACCTTTCTTCCCCTGTTCCTAAGGTTTGACTCATGGATCTTACTCTTCTCTAATGGATGATCTTCAGTAAGAGTGGACTGTGAAACTGCACCTGGCTCCCACTTACGACAAGATCCTCTGCCATCCACGCAGGAGGGTATTGAGAGCCAGTGGGCTTTTGTGTAGCCGTTTTGTTCTGCAAGCGACTTTTCAAAAAGTTGTTGTATAAATGAACATACCCACACACATACCCAGTCAATCTGCAGTGATTTAGAGCTGTTTTTGATTGGGTACTCTGGGAGCAGGGAAACTGGTTTTTAAAGAAACAACATTTTTATTGCTTAATTAAGCTATGTGTTAAGTTTGTCTCCAGTTAGGGCTGTCTTCATAGCATTGGCCCCTTAAGAAGCATGGGGGGATATATTTTTGTTATAACATAAAAATTTTCGTTTAACCACTGCCCTCTCCTTGCCCCTCAAAGTTCTTTCCCCTCAGTTTTTTTTTTTTTTTTTCTGGAGATGCCAGGTATTTTTCTTTTCCTATGTAATTTTAGATTTGCTTTACAATATAAATCTTCACATTGGAGATAAATTGGTTGTTTCTTGCTCATCTTTATTCTAGCTTTCATGTTTGTGAAGGACTCAACTACCTTCCTGCCACACCCCACACTTTTTACCAAATTTCTCGTCATTGAGGGCACTTGGATAACTGAAGTTGATATTTACAGCTGATCAATCTATAGGTGTCACAGAACTATGCTGCCTAAAGTGATCTTGGCCCTTTAATGGTCCTTTTGGCCCTTTGGTTAGCTAACAGCTGGGTAATTCTAATTTTTTCTGTGTTTTCATTGCCTTAACCACAAATTGTGGTGCTTTTTTGTATATTTTATGTATAAATCACAAAGTTGAATTCTGACTATTTTTAAGACAAAAGTCTGTTAAACTTTTTTATTGTAAAGAATATTTATTATGCGAATCTATTATTTTATGATATTTATTGCAAAAGACTGTTGAAATGTACTCATGTCTGAATATAACAAAATATCAATACGTAACGGAAAGTAAGGTGACACGAAGAAAGTACCTATGTTAACTATAATGCAGAAAATATATTAATTAATGAAACCGTCTCTTGATTTCTTCATTTATTAGCCTGTACTATTATGGTGATTTTTGTCATTTGCTTTGACTCTTTCTTCATGCACACCCATTTTATCTCTTAGGTGAGCTCAGATTTAGATGTTTCCTGGGAAATGCATTAATCAAAATTTTGTGATCCAAATTCTCTTTCAACGGATGCCCTAATGAATCACTTTATAAAGTGAACTTTTTTTTGCAGTTAATATTAACAATCACTCTCTACTTTGGCTATTTTGTAAGCAAGAGGTTTTGTGTATATCATAATTTCTTGGAAAATGGAACATATCTGTAATTTATGAAAATGTTTTATTTTCTTGGGTTAGTCAAAAATTAATCTTTATCAGTAAAACTTAAAGAACTTGGTTCTGTATGCATGCTAGGAGTCTCTAGCTCTGTCACTTTAGTAAAACATGCTAGATGTTAGAGTGTACCAAGGGAAATAGCTCACATTATCAAAGAGAGGCTTTAAAAACATTCCTGTCCCTACCTTTTTATTTTAATAAGTGTTTAGTATGGCCTGATCAAATGACATTTTGTCATGTTCTGTGGAATAAGATACCTCAGGGCCTGAAACTTTATATAGACAAAATAAATATTTTTATTTTTTGATCTGCTGAAACCACTCATAGCTAGAATCTTTGATCTGATAAAATTTCGTTTATGTGAATCTTCAAACTCAGTTTTACCCAACTCCCCATGCCTAAGTGCTATGTCAAACCTGAATAATTCTCTGCATTTCAGAATAAGATGCTGACAAAATTTGAACCTGTGATTTAGGCTACCAAAACTCTTTCTTACCAGCTTTTTTGTTTTGGTCATTATCTTTTAGATGATTTGGCTACTTGTTTTAGTACTTCTTTGTAAACGAGCCTTGATTTTGTTTTAATTGGACAAGGCATAAGTGATAGAAACTTGTTTTAATCCTTTCCCTCAAGCCAGTAAACCTATTAGTTGGCATTGTGACGTTTGATATAATCAAAAATTTTCTCTATGGTCTGAAAACAGGAGCATTTTTATAAATGAATATTTGTTTTGGAGGCTACTTCGTAATCTATAGTATTTCAAAATGTGAAGTTATTTTCTTTCATACTCAAGTTATGTAATGTTATCAGTGGTCCCTTAGTATTGGGTTTTTGTTTAAGATTGGCTCCTTAATGAAGTATATAAACACAGACTCCCTCAAAATACTGCATAATTTTTTTCTGTTATTCAGACTCTTGGTATAATTAGGATCTGGTGTAAGAGCTGTCTGTAGCTATAATACCCAGACTAAGAAGCTATAGCTTGTATTGAAAGAGGTTTATAGTGTTAATGAGAATGCGGTATGTTTTGGATTTTTAACTTCTGGCTATATGCAGAATACATTAAAATTATAATATTAAGATGGTGGTCTGCTGCTGCTAGGGCTTTATGTGCACTCTTGCATGATTTGGAAGTAGCAGTATGTTAGACTTTCAGACTTCTGACAGGCTTGTTAGATGGCAAAGCATAAACACTTTGCTTCAAAACTTCCTCCTTTGTGAAGGTTTACACCTAGAAGAAAAAAATATTAGGGTGTGTCCTTATAAGTGCTTATGAATTCTAGGCTTTCCAACCTAATACTGATCATCATTTTAAAGTGCTAAGTCTTTGAAAGCACCAGCAAAGCTGAAATTTTTTACAGTGCCCACTACTATTTATTTGATACTTCTTTCTTTTTTAATGTTTGTTTATTTATTTTGAGAGAGACTGTGCGTGGGTGGGGGGAGGGGCAGAGAGGGAATCCCAAGCAGGGGCTCGATCCCATGAGCAGTGGGATCATGACACACAGACTGAGCCAGAGCCACCCAGGTGCCCCTATTTGATACTTTAAATGAAAATAACATACCAAATAGATGGGCTAGCTTTCTTTCCTTATTCCATGATTTTGTCCCTTTCCTCAGCTACTACAGCTTGACAGAAATAGTTCCTTTCCAGCATATTTTCTGACTGCCAATTTTTTCATTTCAGAGTTTTATTTAGATAATTGTGAATAGAACCAAAATGGGATTTCTGTAATTGAGTAGTTTCCTGTCAACAGTTTATAACCCAGCAGGAAAATGAAATGTGAAAATCAGGTATGATTCTTTTTGTGAAGGCCTAAGGTGAAACCTTAAATTATAGTCTGTAATAATGATTATATGGTTTTCAAAATCCAAACCATAGAACATTCCAATTATTACTAAGAAAAGTGAAATGTAAAAAACAATGTTCTTTAAAGTGAAAGGAAGTGAGTTCAAAACTAGTCATGTTTTTACCTTAAAATTGATATTGGAACCAACTCAGAGGATTCAGTTCCAGAAGATTGATTTAAGTTTTGAAATTGCCTCCTTTTCCTAAATCTACTCTCTTTCCCATCTTCAGAATGATGTATTTCATGGCAGTTTTATGTATAGTTGTTTCGTGAAAAAGTACGATCCCTTTTTGAAACATTGAAATAGTAAAACAAAGAACAGAGGGTCTAGACAGTTCTCATCTTAAACCCTACCCTACCTTTTTTTTTTTTTTTTTTTTTTTTTAATTCCAAGAGTTTCATGTCTTTAAACATCTGGATAACAAATCTTTAAATCCTTAAATCCTCCTTTTGGCCAGTTGGAGGTTTTGACAATTGGAGGATTTTTTTTCCCCATTATTTCACTGATTTGATATAATAAAAATAGCCAAGTATTTAATAAACAACTTACTGATTCTTCCAATATTCTCTCAGACTATTACCAAGCCATTTTGCTCTATTTATTGAACATTTACCATGTACATTATTCTATATGCAGAATAATTCTAGAGCTAGAAGTAGGTTTGAGTGTATCTTGCTTAATACTTCTCAACCATGTATAAAACCAAATAGGTCACTAGTTAAAAGTTAAAAATTTGTAGGTCTCTTAATAGTTCAGACCTACTATATAAGGAAAATCTCCAGGGGAGTAGCTTTGTATTCTGTATTTTTAAAAACTTCTTGAGTGATTTTATCAGACAATTTTGGAACTGCTTTTTTAGCTTGATGTCTTCATTTTGAGGATGTAGAAACATAAGCCCACCTTGGAAGATAAACTGTTCATGATATCTAGGGTATAGCCAGGAATCTTATCTGATACAGGATTTTCCTCATTTCTTAGCAGCAAGCCAGTACCTTTATGCTGCACATTAGCTTTTGCCGTTCCATTCTCTACTAGGAAGTTTTTACTTCATTATTAATGTATTTGACTATAATTTAGGAAGTGGAATGTTTTTCAGCATATATTCTTTGCCCTTAGCTATCAGGAATAAGTAGCAAATGACTTCATTACCGTGATTATTTTTTATACGTTAATATTAAAGTTAACAACTTCACTTGAAAACTGAGCATGTGTGCTTCCTCTGGCCAGGTTTATATGGTAATAATATGACAAATTGATTTAATCCATTTGTAAAAGGTAATAGTAACTTGGCATCTAGATTAAAGGATTTATGTGATGTTACTTCGTACCATTGTTCTGTTTGCATTAGGATTATAGTAATCAAAGGCAATTTAAATGTTCTATTTTGCACTATTTAAAAAAATTTTTTTTAATGTTTATTTATTTTGAGAGAGAGAGAGAGAGCGTTAGCAGGGGAGGAGCAAAGAGAGAGGGAGACACAGAATCTGAAGCAGGCTCCAGGCTCTGAGCTGTCAGCCTAGAGCCTCACACAGGGCTCAAACCCACAAGCGAGATCATGACCTGAGCAAGTCGGGCACTCAACCGACTGAGCCTTCCAGGAGCCCCAATTTTGCACTATTTAAAAAAAAATAATTTTGTTTAAGTTCATTTTGAGAGAGACAGAGTGTGAGCTGGGGAGGGGCAGAGGACGAGAATACCAAGCAGGCTCCGCAAGGTCCATGCAGAGCAGGTTGTGGAGCTCAAACTCATGAAAACATGAGATCATGACCTGAGCCAAAATCAAGAGTCAGATGCTTACCCAACTGAGCCATCCAGGTACCCCTCTATGTTGCACTATTAAAAAGATTGATGTTGTTAGTCAAATCATAGTAGGTATGTTAATAATTCTAATTGCAAAACCTACCAGAGAACCTAGGACTTTTTTGAATTGTATATATTTGAGAAAATATACAAGATTCTATCATTCACTAGTAAGCCAAGAGTTAGTTTTGATAAACTAAATCATAATTTTAGTGCTAGGAAGAAACTTAGAGGTTATCTAATCCATCTTTATTTTTTTTTAAGTTCATTTATTTTGTTTTGAGAGAGAGGGTATGCATGTATAAGTGGGGGAGGGACAGAGAGAGAATCCTAGACAGGCTCTGCACTGTCATTGCAGATGTGGGGCTTGAACTCATGAACCATGAGATCATGATTTGAGCCGAAGTCAGATGCCTAACTGACAGAGCCACCCAGGCACCTAATCCATCTTTAGAGATGAGAAGCCTTATTCAGATGTTAGTTACCTAAAGTCGTGATCTAGTAGCCAAAAACAAAAACTTTGTAGAAAACTACTTACTGTATATGACCATGTGGTAAATGGTTGGAAGGAAGGAGAGGTTGGTTGGAAGGGGAATTTGAACAAAAGTTTCAGGTTAATTTATAAGTTATAAAATTGAACAAATGTGTTAAAGCATAATGGATGAATGTCAGTCCAAGGCAGAGAAATACATGCCAAAAGGAGGGAGTCAGACAAAACTAGCTGAATAGATTTGATGCAAGAAAACAAAGTGGGTGTTAGAAAACTGAGATCCAGTTTGACTGGCTAGCAGTGGTTCTCAAATTTAGCTGTGCTTTAAAATCATCTGAGTAAAAACAACAACAAACAAAACCTGTGTCTAGATCCCATCTCAGGCAAGCTCAATCAGAATCTCTGGGGGTAAGGCTTTGGCATTTGTTTTTTTTAAAAGCATTGAGATGATTCTAAGTCACGTCCACAGTCCAAAACTTCTGAATTCGATTATAGGTATGTGGGGGATTGTGGGAGATTAAAATGGGAGGTATTAATATAAGCAGGCCAATTTAGAAAAAAGAAAGCCAGAGGTATTAAGAGTCATAAGTGGCTTGGAGGTTAGTAGGCATGGAAAAAGGGGTCAATGTGAAAAATAGTACAAATGTTAAATCCATAGTAGGACTTTGCAGTTATTTATAACATGGGTTTGGGATAGAGGAAAGAATTGAAAATGATTCTGAAGCTTTGGACCAAGGTGAATAGGCAAATGGTATTTCTGTTAAAAGAAATGGTTGGTGGGGCACCTGAGTGGCTCTGTCAGTTGAATGTTTGACTCTTGATATCGGCTTAAGTCACAATCCCAGGGTCGTGGGATGGAGTCCCCATAGGGCTCTGTGCTGAGTGTGGACCTTGCTTGAGATTTTCTCTCTCCTGCTCCTTCCTCTCTCTCTCTCTCTCAAAAAGAAAGGAAGGGAAGATAGAAAGAAAGAAAGAAAGAAAGAAAGAAAGAAAGAAGAAAGAAAAAAGGAAAGAAAGGAAAAAAGAAAAGAAAAAAAGAAAAAGAAGGGAAGGAAAGAAAGAAAAGGAAAGGAAAGAAAGCAAAGAAAGAGAAGAAAGGAAAAAAAGAAGTAAAGGAAAGAAAGAAAGTAAAGAAAGGGAAGAAAGAAAAAGAAGGAAAGGAAGGAAAAGAAATGGGTGGAATTAGTTTCGGAGGTATGTGGTGAGGGAAAAGTTATGAGTTATGTTGGGATAAACTTAAAGTGTGAGTGAGTTGCCAGCAGGTTGTTGAATAAAAAGTCTAGAGTTTGGGGTGCTTGGCTGACTCAGTCTGTAAAGCATGCAACTCTTGATCTCGGGGTTGTGAGTTCAAGCCCCACATTGGGCATGGAACCTACGTAAAAAAAAAAAAAAAATGTCTAGAGTTTAATAGAAGTGGGTGATGGCCTGTCATCCACTGTCATCCACATGGGGTTGATGGGGAATCTGTAGCATAAATCCCTAAGGAAAGAATGGCTAGAGACAAAACCTGGAGGTACATACCTATATTTAGGGGATGGAGGAAATAAAGCCAACAGTAAGAGGGGTTGTCAAAGAAGGATAGGCACCAAGAGATTGATGTGTTTTAGAATCTAAAGGAGACTTTCAAGATGGAAATTAGTTAATTAGATGTCAAAAGCTGTGGAGAATCCAAACTGAATTTGGTGGGTGGTATCTAGGTGAAATTGTAATCAAAGGATTGCAAGGGATTAAGAAACAAATGGGTGGAAATACAGTAGGTAACGCTTTAAGTCTATTCATTCTAGAAATTTTGAGATGATAAGAAAGTAACTAGAGGCAGGTAACAGCTGAGGAGGATTTTTAGAATAACAAACACCTAAGCCTTTGTAGAAAGAGAGGAAGGGTATTTGAGAGAGCGATGGAGGGAAATAGCTGGAGGAAGAGTGAGCACAAAGGGGTGCTTTAACACTGCAAGAATGGTTGTTCTAGAGTAAAGAATAAAAGAAGAAAGAAAAAGATATAATGGAATTTTAAGAGGGAGAACAAGGAAGGAATTTTGATAAATCAGTAGTGAAGACCATCTGGGACTGAAGTTGGTTCTTGAGGGTAGAGGTCTAGAATGGTTAGATATGGGGATGCTGTTGCACAGTCAACAGAACCGATGAGGTGAAGAACATGCACAGAGCTCAGCTCAGATTGAACAGAGACTGTTTTTGTGGCCTTCTAAGCATTTTCATATTTCATCTAGATATTGCTTGCAGCTGGTTAAAGGGGCACTTAAGCTAGAGAATAAGTGGCCAATAAGAAATGGTGAATTTGAAAGAGGTTAGGAATTTTAGGGCAGTAGTTGCTGAAATGACTGACCAGAATAATTGAATGAAATTTCCAATGAGGATGAAATATGGGTTTACAGAGAGCACCTAAACAGGAAAGGTAGACAGCTAAGAACAGAGGTGAATTTTCAAGTCAAAACGTTAGAAGGTAGGCCGTTTTTAATTCCTGAAGAAATCTGGGGTTTCTTTGTGCTGATGAGTAGCTGAGGTAGAGAGGAGATTTTTGAAGCTGAAGATGAAGAGAAGCAAACAGCCAATGCATTAAAAGAGTTGTTCATTTAGGTATTAAAAGGCCAGAGGTAGAGGTAGTGAGGAAAAATTTAGAGGCTGGTGTTTGTGTTTGGAAAGGATGATTTTAGACTGTTTAACTTGCTTTTGGGCTAATGGATTATAAATTAAGTAATTAAGATCTGATAAAAATGTAAGATTTCTTAATAAGGAATGGACTAGTGGACTAGAATTTATTTCAAATTGGATGTCCTCCATTTGTAAGCCAAATTGTTAACAAAATCAGTTATTGAATAAAGAAAGTATCTTCATGAAAATTGATTGACTAGTCAAGTCAGTCGAAATAATACCCAGAGCCAAAAGACCTTTTGCTTTTCACATTCCCTTCTTTAAGCTTTTGTGCACTTCAGAGGCACTTCAGAAAGCAGAGGAATTGGGTCCAAGATCTTAATGCTGTCAACTTCACAGAATTTGCATGTTGCAGATTTGCAGTAGAAGCTGTGAGTAAATTTGATTCCTCAATGGAAGGACATTTTATTCTTCTGGGCCACCCAGAATCTGCCTTGTACTCCAAATGTAGAGGGGTTTTATCTCCTTGAAGAAGGCTGCTGGTGTCAGAGTTATCTACTGAGTATGTGGAGTTCTAACTGGTTAGTTTGTGGTTTATAGATCTGCTCTTGGAATTACTTATCATTTCTTCTTTGTACCTGTCTTTGTCCGTTCTTTGGCTTTTGCTCTTTAATACCAGGAATACAATTCGATTAGGGAAGATAAAGTAGAATAATGATGAAACCAAAATGTATCAGCTTAACCCCTTGCTATCCAATACCTAGAACAGTGCCTGTTGCAGTAGAGTAGAAGCTTAATAAATATTTGTTGGTTGCCTTGCTAGATTTATTCTTAAAAGCTTCAAATTAAGGAAATGTGTGGCGATTAATAACCAAATTAAATTTTTGTTTCCACAGAGTTTTTGATTGTTTCTATTGTCAATAATATAGGCAGTTTTGAGAGAAAAGAAGAGTTGCTTGGCTCTGTCGACCTTTTAATCATTTATCCGACACTAATACGTTAGGTGCTAAGGATCCCAGTCTTTGCCTAGTAATTCATAAGTTTTTAGCAATGTGATTGGTGCTATTATGTCGGTTGATGACTGGGGCTGTGGAAACACTGGGAGGAAGCAGCCACATCTGTCTTTGCAAGTCAGGGAAGTTTTCATAGAAAAGACATAAAAGATGAGTAGTAATTCATCAGGTAGACAGGAGAGAGAAAAGATTTCAGATAAGTGTAAGGCATGTAAGTGGGAATGGAAATGGCATGCTGGGAAAATTGCAAGTAATTTCGTATGTTTGGAATGTAAGGTGCCTGTGGGAAGGATAGGAGCCAGTTATGGAAAGTGAATGTCACGTTAAAGAGTTTGAGCTCTATCCCATGGGTGATAGGGAGTCATGGACAGCACAGATTATAAACAGGAGAGTGACATGACCAGATTAGAGTTTCAGAACAATTCTTCAGGCAGCACTGTGGAGGATAAACTAGAGTGGAAAGGGGAGACCAGCTAGATGGTTAATATAATGATTGGTATGATTAATGTCATAAGGGCAATGGAGATTGAAAGGAAGGGATGGGTTTCAGATAAAGGTTGAGATGAGGGAGGAGGAATCTAGATGACTCAGCACTGGATCCACTTATTTCTGGTAACATAAGGCAAAGAGAACATTTGTATAAATGAAATGTATAAAAAAAAACAAGATTTTCTCCACTGAACATTCTACTAATTGTGTAGATTTAAGAATCTTTTTTCCCCTAGACCACATCTCTCCCAGAACAGTTAATGAGTAATGAAGTAGACTGAATGCAGGAAACAATAAAGCAGAGAATAGAATCAAACGCTATGAAAATCAAACAGCAACTAAATTATTATTTCTTCTACCTCAGCTCCCTAGACAGAGTTCATGGTCTATCACTCAGAAAAGTGAATTATTTGAACTTGTTGTCAGAAATACCAAATTCCAGAACTAGAAAATTCAGCAAGCCAACCATGTTCTCCTGATTTTCTGAAAACATTAACCCCTATTTCCTCAGCACTCTGCCTCCTACTTCCCCTAGGCCTTACGTTTTGAATCACTGACTTTAAAAACAGTGTTTGCAACTTCAGTGTCCTGTTTTTCCTTCTCCCCTGTGTTTTTCTCTGCCTGTTTGTCAAAGTCAAAAATGGTGGTGACAATGGTAGACAAAGGAAGGAGAGTGGTTGGGATGTATTAGGTGATCGGGAATTAAGATTACAGAACAATTTGAAGTCACTCAAAAGCAAACCTGGAATGAACCTTAAAGACTACTTGGTTTTCCCTTCCTTCATTTCAAAGTAAAGAAAGTTGACTTCAGAGAGATAAAATGACTTACTCAAGGATAAATATCTAATAGGAAAGAGAACCAGAAGAATGAGAAGAATATATGAAAAGTACTTTTTTTTTTTAAATTTTTAACGTTTTTATTTATTTTTGAGACAGAGAGAGACAGAGCGTGAACGGGGGAGGGGCAGAGAGAGAGGGAGACACAGAATCCCAAACGAGCTCCAGGCTCTGAGCCATCAGCACAGAGCCTGACGCGGGGCTCGAACTCCTGGACCATGAGATCATGACCTGAGCCGAAGTCAGACGCTTAACCCACTGAGCCACCCAGGCGCCCCAGAATATATGAAAAGTACTTTTAAGACACCTGTACTATAGACCTTGTCTCTACTTGGAGACTGGGAGTTTAATACGCAGTTCCTAAATAGAGTTCACCATAACAATCGGGGAGGCAGTAAAATCCAAATTCTTGCAGAAGCTATATAAAATGAAGGACAAAATAATTTCGGGATTATAATTGGTCATTTTTTTCTTTATAGTTTGAAATGCTTTTAAGTGAGAGTATTGGAGTTAAAAATTTTCTACATTTTATAGGTGGTATGTGGCACATGTAGAGACTTGGAAATGCTTTTTTGAGAGGTGATCATTATAAAGCAGAATAACTTGAATTTGAGGGAAACTGGCATTGCCTGATTTCAAGAGTTTAGTAAAAAAAAAAAAAAAGTCAAGTATGAAAGCTCACATTTCCTTGCATTCTATGTAGATAATAGGATTTCTTTTCTCCTTGGCAATGAAATATGTACCATGTGGTCCCTTAATTTCTTAACTAAAAATTTTAATTGGAGGGGAGTCTCTTAATCCTTAGGGAAATATGCTTCATATGGATTGTAAAATCTGGCAAATTTTGGAAAGAAGAAAAGCAGGCAGTACTCTTCAAAAAAAAAAAAAGTGGTCTGCTTGAACTTGCCTTTCTTGAAAAAAAAAAAAAAACAACAAAACCCAACATTCTTTCATAAAGCATTTTTTTGTCAAAAGTATTTGCCCTTGAGCATTTTTTCCTACTTACCTATGGTTATCTTTCAAAACAAACATTTATTTCTTTCTACTATAGAGTGTGGTGAGGAAGTCCCTTTGAGGTTATGCCCTACAAACATATCCAAGCAGTAACTGTCACCTCCTTCCTATGGCACAACAAATGACTAACTCAACCACAGGCAGCCCCGAGCATACAGCGGTGATTTCACGATGGGGGCCGTTCAGATGTTGCCTATGGGGAACAAAACACACATCTGTATTTTTGTGTGCAAATAAAATTTTGGGTCCCTTTGACCCAATGGAAAATGTGTGTCTGTTGGTGGCTGCCTAGTTGGAATATGATGATTTACACTTGGAAACATTTGTGTCATTTATCATATGATGTTACTGGCCTACAGCATGACTGCATAACAAATAACCATATTAAAAATTAATCTTTTCCAGTTCATCAGACTGTATGTCTTTCTGAAGCCCCAAGTTTTCTCTTTCCCTCTTGCCCTATCCTCTGTTCTTGCAGTCACCCTATGCGTTAACTACAGGATTAAGTGAAAACTCCTGTACTAGGCTTTCAAAGATGTGCTGTCAGACCCCCAACCAGCCTGTTCACTCTTCTCTCCTGCTTTTCTGCAACTTAAGTCTTCTATCTAGTGGAATTGGTTCACTCTCTGTCCCTAAAACACACCTTCAAACCTGACCTCAGAGACTGCCTTTACCTTAAACAATTTTTTTTTAATATTTATTCATTTTTCGAGAGTGAGGGAGACAGAGTGTGAGCAGGGGAGGGGCAGAGAGAGATTGGAAGACAATCTAAAGCTGGCTCCAGGCTCTGAGCTGTTAGCACAGAGCCAGATGCAGGGCTCGAACTCATGAACCATGAGATCATGACTTGAGTCAAAATCGGACACTTAACCAACAGAGCTACCCAGGCACCCCAGTCTTTACCTTTTAAATTCTATTCTTTTATAGCTAGGTCTAAATTCTACTTCAACTGAATCATGACAAAATAATCTCTCCCAGAATTTTTTTAGTGACAGCATTGTGTAAACTGCTCATTAATTTTCATGTTTACTTTTTAATGTTGGAGAGGAGGCAAAACTTCACCACTACCCTCTTAAGATCTCTGGCTGGGCCTGAGAATTAAATTGGCATAAGATGGATCAACAGGAGAAAAGCATACAGATTTTTAAATGTACATGGAAGCCCCCTTAGGAAAATGAACACCCAAGGAAGTGGCTAGGCCTAAGTATTTATATACTAGGTTGAACAAAGAGAGACAATTGTGGAAAAGTAACTGAGACATATGGGGAGACTAAAAGAAGTTGAATTATCTTAACAAGGTCCATTTGTATAGATTTCTCTGGTCTCCACTCCCATCCCTGGTGTTAAGAATATTCGCTTCCTCCTAGTCCAGGGAAGGCATCTTTCCCAAGGGAGTTTCATCTCCTGCTTTCAGGAAGAAAAAGGGAGATCAGAGCACCCTTTATCCAAGTGCTGTTTTTTAGTGCTTTTAGCTCAAAGTAATACTTACGCTAAAGCAGCATATTTGGGGGTGGCATTTTCTGACACTTAACATTTATGTCTTGTCACTCCTTTTATATTGCAATTCTTTGAGATTGAGATTATGTTGTAGACCTGTTGGCACTCCACAGGTGCTTTGCTCATACTAGGCATTCAATAAATATGATTTTTCCTGCATTTTACAATTGAGTATAAAAGCCCATATTTGGATCTTGTTTTTCTGATTAGGGGGGACTATGGTAATATACATTCTGATATGATACATTCTGACTTTTTTTTTTTTGTTTTTTAGAGAGAGTGCGAGCCTGGGAGGGGAGAGGGGGCAGCAGAAGAGAGAGAATTTTAATCAGAGTCCACACTTAGCGCAGAGCCCTATATAGGGCTCAATCCCATGACCCTGGGATCATGACCTGAGCTAATATTAAGAGTTGGAGCCACCCAGGCACCCCAATATGTAATCTACTTTAAACCATTTTAGTCTTGCATATACTAGTAAATAGAGTTCTAAAAATATTGTGATTATTTGCTATAGAATATTTTTGTAATATCACTGATTATGTTAAAGTTTGCAGAAGAGAATAGTTTTTTAAGAATTGGGGCAGTACAATTTTGGCACTGGAGAAGACAGACATTAGAGGCCGTTGAATCACCTTACCTTTTACCCACTGTACTAATGCATCCTCTCTATAACATCCCAAATAGGCTGGACATGGAAGTGCTTGGAATTACTCCTTCACTTTACTAATCTATTCTTAGATATTCATAACATTTTCATTAAGAGTCAGAAATATCCTTAAGAGTAATTAATACTGAGTTGATTTGGGAGTCTTGGAGAATGCCAGAGCCCTTCTCAGCTTCTTAGGTACTAATGCTCTTTCTCCTAGATACTAAACTACTGTTTACTCTTCTCGCTGAACTTGGCATAGTCATAAAACTCGTCAAAACATCACCTTTTTCAAATGCACAATGGCTATAAGTGCTTTTGAATCCTCTTTGGGTAGAGCTATAATAATATTATATAATTCAAGTTATTACTCAAATCAGAACACTATTCTTAGTAAATACTGTAATATCTTGAGTTGTATATTACATACAATATTTTTGTTAGTACTTGGGTTTATAAAGTTTTGGTATTTCAACAAACTTGTGAGTTAAGGAGGAGTCAAATGATTAGCTTAGTTTTATAGATAAGTTTGACACAGGGAAGAAATAAGATTTTCCCATTTATTAGTAAAGTTAGGATTAAAACCTAACTTCCCTGGCTCTGTTCATTAATTCTGCTCTCTCTTCGATGCCCACTATGTAAGAACAAATGGGTATGCCATGCCTGCTGGTGATGTAGCAGTGTTCTGTCCATGACTTATGCTGTGATGGAGCATCTAGTTGAAAAAACTATCCTTATATTCATACTTGAATTTTACTTGAAATTTAAATCGTGCTGTTTCGACTGAAAGATACTGACCAATTTCTTAATTGCATGCCATTGCTATGGTTTAGAAACAATGTTGTTGCATTTAAAAGAAATGCATATAGCCCGAATACACAAAAGCAATTAAAATTGTTTTAGATTTTGATTATTTTAGCATACTAGTTGATTATAACTCAGTTATCTGCAGTGAACAGTTGGCCTTTTATTATGTTGTCCCCTCTAACTCCATCCCTGCTCAAATTATTAAGGGGAAATTCTTCTAATTGTATAGTCTCATTTTGGGGAAAATTGGGAAGGTGGAAATCTAAATGATGCGTGTTACTCTCAGAGCTAGGAAACTAGAGCCAGGTCTCCTGGTCCTCTAATTAAAACTTTTATTTCTACAGATTTATTCTGTGGTCCTTACTGAACAGATCTGCCTTGGGTTTCTGCTGGTGAGTTTTTCAGCAGGAATGCGGGCTTTGTTTCTTTGAATAGTTGAGTGCAGATTAGTGGTATGCCAATTTCCTGTGGCCTTTCAGAGCTGCAATTTGAGCCCTGTTTGCTCCTGGCCCTTGCACAATTGAAAACAATGGGTGACTTCTTTTAGGTTTCACTTCAGGGCTCTTAGAAACAGGGGAAGTGGCTAAAGCCCTACTTTACAGGTAATTAACAATAGATAATGTTTGCTCTGCATTTTTAGAGCCGATAAAAGGTAGATGAACATATTCAGCTCCTGATTTAGACACTGTGCGGTGGTTTTATGGATACAATAGCTGTCTCAGCATTAGCAAGGTGGCATTGAATATCTGGGTCACATATATGATTGAACACAAAACTTGTAAAAATGAAAAGAAAAAAGAATATTATTGAAACACTGATGGGTAACTTCAAGAAAGCACTCCTTAGCGAGGCTAAGGAAACTGTATCGCTTCAAGTCATGTGTTTTGGTTCAGGGTGCATTTATTATATCTATATCTGTTTTATGAGGTGAACAATTTTCATAACTTGATCCTTATTCAAAACAATTTTTTTATGTTCTATGAATTCAACTCTAGAATCCATTTGTTAGTTAAGATGATACCAGCTTAAGAAGTTTTTATTTGATATCACATTTAATTATTAGCCACATGTATTCTTATGAAATGGTCTTAAATGACTAACATGTTGTAGGAAACAGTATATTTTGCCCTTTCATTGTATATTTGGTAGGGTTTTTGTTTTAAAACTCTAAATAAATAATTTTTTTCTAGACTATCCTTCTCCCTGAACATACTACATTGATTTCATGACAAACTAGGTTTGTAGCTATATTGGCAGACTAATTGACTTTTTCAATTTGTAACAGTTATAAAATACCTACTCTGCCTCACATACTGGCCAAAGCATTAAAGATGGAAAGACTGGGGGGGGGGGGGGGACCTGGCTTTAAGGAGATTATGGCAATCTCTTTCCCAGCACTGTTGCCAGAAGTAGAGACCACTCTCTGGGAAAAAAGTAATCTCAATTTTAATACTTAAACTGTACATCTACAATTGTAATGTAGAGGCAGCATCCTTGATAAAAATCTAAAGACTGGGTCATGTCTGAGAACGCCCAACCATCTTACTTTTAGAGTGAATCTTAACTCTGAACCAAAAGATAGTGGCTTTTTGTTCTGAGCAACTTTGAACCAACAACATGAAAATGTCACCTTACTCATCTGCTCCTAAGAGTTGATGAATATAAAGAAGTTACTTTAGTGGAGAATTTCTATACCATTTAAAAGTGTATTTAGATACTCTTGAGAACAGTGTTTTAAGTACAGAGGTGTGTAAAAGTGAAGGAACGCTACATCAATTAGACAATGCAGACTTGGTGAATACCCAGAACGTGTTCAGTGCTGTGCCAGGAGTGTGAGTTTAAGGAAAAAGTATAAGCTCCATATCTTCACTAAGAGCTGAATCAGGAGGCTGACCTGGCAACCAGAAATAGAAAAAGCACTTAAATCCTCTTTTCTGCTGATAAAAGTAACATGTGTTTATTGTAACACTGTTTTTGAAAATTTAGAAAAAGTATGAGGAAGAAAGCAAAAGTCACATAATCCCACTACCCATTTCTTAGTTACAGACGGATTTTAACAATTATTTGGATACTCTTTACCTATCTCTTAGTTTCTTTGCCAGCTAAAATAAAATTAAAAGTAAAAACACTTATTGTACTTATTGTACTTTTATCCTCCCTTTATTATTTTCTATTACTCATTGAATCTTTTAGACTAGAGGAATTGGTTCCAAAATATGATATAGACCAGAATAATCTTTCTGAAAATGGTCATTCTGAAAAGAACCAGAATTTGTATTTTATTTCATTTACTTCCTTCTTTTCTATCTTTTTAATAAAGTGGAGCTCTTTCAGAGAGTTGTGAAAGGAAAAAAACTGAGTTTGTCCTTTTCAGCTTTCCAGTAGTAAACCCAGTACTTAAACCCAGCTGAACACATTTACTGGAGGAAAACTAAGACACTTGATAAGAGAAAGAGCTTAAAAATTAGGATCACTGAGGGCTCAGTAATAACAATCTATGATTTTTATTTAAAATAAACGAAAATTATTTGATATTGTCAATAGTTATAGCAAAATAATCCTGTAAAGAAAGGACTTTAAAAAATAATGTCAACTGCAGCTCAGCTATGAGAGCTAGGTTCCTTCTCTTCCCCATCCCCCCACTTTTTATGTTAACCACATTAATAGTGCTAGTAATTTCTCTTAAGAAACTTTGTCTCTGAAGACTAATGCTCATCATTTTCCTGAAGGTGACTGGCTTGGAATTACGTAACCAACTTTATTATCACTGTCATTAAAATCAGTGTATATTTCATTCCGGTTGTACAGGAAGTGATTACTTAAAGTATCCATTTAAAAGATGACTTAATGTTTAGATAGTGAACTTGTATGTTTATCATGTCAAAGCCTCAGAGGACTATTTTGTTTTCCTTAAGTGCTCTAAATGACTGCTCAGTTGCCTACAGTTGTGATTAGCTATGTATAGCCACAAAGTTATCGATATTAAAATAGTACCATTATGATACTATTGAATGTTCAAGTTCTATTATTCTCTTGTTCCACGAATTAGAGGAATTTTCTGAGTTGTGAGCTAAGTAACTTCTTAAGTGTACATCATTCTCACAGGAGAATGCTGACATCTTTCATCTTTTCCGATGAAGGAACTCATTTGCTGAGACAACTTAGGATGTACTTAGGAAGAAGTGACGACCCTATTTTTATTTTATTTAATTAACCTTTTACAATGACTCCTAGATAGGTAAGTCTTCTACCAAAAATTAAGGTATTTGAAAGTAGCAGTGAGCTCACTTAATTTCTCTATTTTAAACAGAGTGCTTTTGATGGTTTACTAGACACGACATCACAGTTTCCTGTTTCATATTTGAGTTAAGCAGCGTTGGAGAAAACCATTTGCCCTAGGTTTTGAAACTTTAGGCATAAAAAGCCCCTGACCAGAGAAGCTTCAGAAGCACAGTAGCTCTTTTAAATTGTAAAAGAGAATTAAGACTGCAATACTGATGAACGAAAAAATATCCAACCTCCTTCCTGATGTCCCCCAAAAGAAGGGTAAAACCTAAAATATGAGATTGAATGATAGAAATGATTATTTAAGCCTTTCACTTGTAAGGGCTCACAGGTTTTTATTATTTCCCTTTTTCCTAATAACAACTAGCCTAGCACTCTGTATGTTGGCAAAATTGTTTTGTGTTCTCAATTGAGAAAGGGAAATTGAAAGTAGAGTTAAGCTTTTAGGCTCAATAAATCACTTGCAGTTAGAATTTAGTGTTGATGGCGGTTTTGGGACTGAGGTGTTTAATAGTGTGGTAAATAAAGAAAAAATATTGAATCTTTTCTGCAATCCATAGGGAGTAAAAAACATATTTGGCATTATGTATTACTCTTGTGCATGCTTACTTATTATTTTATTTTTTTAAAAGGCAGCAAACTAAATTGCTCTACAGAAAACGAGGCACTTCTGAAACCTGGGTAAACGATTGGTTTCTTAAGATTTCTAGAGAGGTTCTAATGTGTGATAAATTAAAGTTATAAAGTATGATCATTTTTAAAGGGGGAATATGATCATTTTAAATAATTGAGGAATTTGGCAAAAATGGTTTTTAAAGTTTTATTTAAATTTCAGTTAGTTAACATAACATAACATAACATACATGTAGACCTCAAACTACTATTATACTGTGTGTTAACTAAGTAGTGATTCAACACTTGCATATGGAGCCCAACATCTACACACATATAATAGGAGTTAAAATGCACTAAATTGTCTAAGAGCAGAAAACTGAAATACTGAGATTTTGGAGAAATAAGTGATTATTTCCTGGGATAGAGCTGAGGGAGGGGACATGGGCCAGCTTCTGAGGCTGTGCTGGTGAACAAGATAGACCTATTGCTTCCAGTCTGGTCTCTTCTCTTAATTACAGAAGCAAAAAGACTTTTTTTATTTTTTAAACCTTTATAAATTCAGTCCTAGTACCTTCCTAGCTCTGTATTCCAGATATCACCACCCTTAAGAGATGAAAGTGCTATTTCTCTTCTGAGATTTCTTTTTTCTATGAAATTCAAAAAGACTAGCCGTTTCGTCTTTTCCATACAGGAACCCAGGTCACAGAGTAGTGGAGATATCGGCTGGGGTTTCCATCATTTGAGTTCTTATTACCAAATATGACATTTGAACTCATTTATTTTGTGATTGTTTCCTCAACAAAAGGCTACTATCATTGTTCCTGTAATCTCCTTTTCCTAAAGTTTTAGTTTGTAAGGTATATATTTATTCTTATGCATGTTAATATTCATTCCCATATAATTTGTTTCATTTATGGTTTGTTTTTCTCACTGTATTGTAAGTTCCTCTAAGGGATCCTCTCTTTTTATATCCTTTCATTATTTTCATAGCTCAAATTTACTGACTGCTTACTGTGTGCTGGGGTAGCTGGGTACTGTTCTTTTATGATTTATTTGATCTTCTCAACAAGTGTATGAAGTAGGTACCATTATTATCCTCTTTTATATAAGATGAGAAAACCCAGGTGCAGAGAGGTAAAGTAAGTAGCCCAGGTTCCCCAGAGCTAAAACTTGGGGAATCAGAATTTGAACTCTGGTTATCTGACTCCAAAGACAGTGCATAATGTATGACTTTAAGATCTATCTTTGATTGTTTTACCCATAGTTTTCTAGGAGTGACCATTGCTACTTTTCCTTAGGAATCGAAACTAAGTGCTATAGACTGTTTATGTTCCTTCCAAATTCATATGTTTAAATCCTAATGCCCAACATGGTAGTATTTAGGAGTAGGGCTTTTGGAAGATGATTAGGTCATGAGGATAAAGCCCTCATGAGTGGGAATAATGCTATTATAAAAGAGACCCCAGAGCACTCCATTGCCCCTTCTACCATGTGAGGATACAGCAAGAGGAAGGCCATCTATGAACTAGGAAGCAGGGAATCACCAGACACTGAAATCTGCTGGTGTCTTGATTTTAGACTTCCCAGACTCCAGAACTATAAGAAGTAAATTTTTGTTGCTTATAAGCCACCCAGTCTATGGTATTTTGTTGTACTAGTCCAGACAGACTAAGACACCAAGAAACCGAGATCAGGGGCGCCTGGGTGGCGCAGTCGGTTAGGCGTCCAACTTCGGCTCAGGTCACGATCTCGCGGTCCGCGAGTTCGAGCCCCGCGTCGAGCTCTGGGCTGATGGCTCAGAGCCTGGAGCCTGCTTCGGATTCTGTGTCTCCCTCTCTCTCTGCCCCTCCCCCGTTCATGCTCTGTCTCTCTCTGTCCCAAAAATAAATAAACGTTGAAAAAAAAAATTAAAAAAAAAAAAAAAAAAAAAGAAACCGAGATCAATGCTCAAGGCAAAAGAGAATAATTATATCTTTTATTATTTAAGAATAGGTTAACTGTTTTTCTTTTTTTCAACCTTAAAACAATGTAAACATGCTTTGTACTTTGGCCTGTACTACCTTACTTTCTTGGTTTGTGGATGAAAATGAGGGGGTGTGAGGGATGGTATAAGTTTTAAAATTTGTTTCCTTCCTTCCTTCCTTCCTTCCTTCCTTCCTTCCTTCCTTCATTCCTTCCTCTCTTTCTCTCTTTCTCTCTTTCTTTCAGTTTATTTATGTATTTTGAGAGAGGAGAGTGCACAGAGAGAGGGAGAGAGAATCCCAATCAGGATCCGCACTGACAGCATGGAGCCTGGTGTGGGGCTTCAGACTCACAAACTGTGAGATCATGACCTGAGCCAAAATCAAGAGTCAGATGCTTAACCAACTGAGCCACCCAGCACCCCTGGGCTCTCTATTCTATTCCATTGATCTGTGTGTCAGTTTTCCTGCCAGCACCATATGTTTTGAGTACTATAGCTTTGTTGTAAAGCTTAAAATCAGGGAGCATGATACCTCCAGTTTTTTTCTTTCTCAGGATTGCTTTGGCTATTTGGGGTCTTTTGTGGTTCCAAACAGATTTTAGGATTCTTTGTTTTAGTCTGTGAAAAATTACATTGGTATTTTGATGGGGACTGCATTGAGTCTGTAGATTGCTTTGAGTAGAATAGACATTTTAACAATATTAATTCTTCAACTTCATGAGCATCATATATCTTTCCATTTATTTGTGCTATCTTCAATTTGTTTTTTGGTGTCTTGTAATTTTCAAGTCTTTTATCTCTTGGTTAAATTTATTCCTAGGTATTTTATTCTTTTTGATGTAATTATAGATATATAAATAGATATACACTTCATATAGCATGATGCTCAGAAATTGCTTAACTTAGTTTGGGTTTACCATATTACCAGATCAAGGAATCCTGGTAAAATACGGAGTATATATAATTTGATTTTTTCGTCTAGGTTCCATTTCTTCTTTGGAAGCTATTACAAAATTAATTTAAATATGTAGATTAATTTAGCACATTTCTGTTACTCCTAGTATTGAATCATTATATTAAATAGGATCACAGGGCACCTGGGTGGCTCAGTCGGTTAAGCGTTCGACTTCAGCTCAGGTCACGATCTCGCAGTCTGTGAGTTCGAGCCCCGCGTCGGGCTCTGGGCTGATGGCTCAGAGCCTGGAGCCTGCTTCCGATTCTGTGTCTCCCTCTCCCTCTGCCCCTCCCCCATTCATGCTCTGTCTCTCTCTGTCTCAAAAATAAATAAACTTTAAAAAAATAAATAAATAAATAGGATCACTGACTTTCTCTGAAAAATGTTAAGCTAGGTGCTGTACTTATAACATGTTCACTTAGGTTACTACAGTGAATGGAGGCAAAATGAATATGGGAGGTACTGATGCTGCAGCCATTCTTTTTAGATATTTCTCTCATCATCTAAGTAGGAATTGAGTCATTCAATTTAACAAATTTATAAAATTTTGGTTAGAGTTCTGGTGATATAGCATTGAACAGGATAGCTACAATCCTTTCCCTCACAGAGTTGATGCTCCAATAAGAGACATAGATGATAATAAACAGACACACTGTATGTTATAATAAGCATCATTGTGCAGTGAAAATAGAGTGTGAGATATGAGCACAGTAGACAAATGAGCAGTAGGTTTTTTTCCAGGATCTTGGCTTTCCTGTCATGACATATGAAAAAATAAATTTGTATATTTTATATATTTCCTTAGTCCATTTGGACTAGTATAACAAAATACCATAGACTGAGTGGTTTATACACAATAGAAATTTATTTTTTACAGTTATAGAGGTTATAAAGTCCAAGATCAAGGTGCTGACAGATTCAGTGTCTAGTTGAGGACCTTCTTCCTGGAAGGCCATCTTCCTACTGTGTCCTCACATGGTGGGAGGCTTAAGGGACCTCTCTGAAGTCTCTTTTATAAAAAGGTACTAATCCCATTCATGAAGGCTAAACCCTCATGACCTAGTCACCTTCCAAAGGCTTTACCTCCAATTATCATCATGTTGGAGATAAGCTTCAATATATGAATTGGGGGGGCATACAAACAATCCACAGCAGTAAGTGTGTATTTAACTTTATAAGAAACTACCAAACTTTTCCAAAGTGCTACATAATTTTTGCATTCCCACCAGCAATAAGTGAGAATTCCTATTGTTCTATATCCCTGCCAGCGTTTGGTATTCTGCTAACTGAACCCTTTTGTGTTTTCTAATATGCTTCAGGAATTATTCTCTCCCATGTCATCTTTCCTATTTGTTTTAGAAGGTTTTAGATAGGGAAGGTAATTGCTTATGTTCAGTCTTCATCTTGACCTAATTTTCCATACAGGGTTTAGCTTAGTCTTTTTTTTTTTTTTTTTTTTAAATTTTTTTTTCAATGTTTTGTATTTATTTTTGGGACAGAGAGAGACAGAGCATGAACGGGGGAGGGGCAGAGAGAGAGGGAGACACAGAATCGGAAACAGGCTCCAGGCTCTGAGCCATCAGCCCAGAGCCCGACGCGGGGCTCGAACTCACGGACCGCGAGATCGTGACCTGGCTGAAGTCGGACGCTTAACCGACTGCGCCACCCAGGCGCCCCTAGCTTAGTCTTTCTTACCTACTTTGTGAAAACTTATTTTCCCAGAGACTTCTTATCACTCCCCTATTGGAATGTAAGTTGCTTTACTTATTTTTTTTCCCCATTTAGTTGAAACCACAGTACAAGGCAGAGTTTTTATGGAGGTCTGTCATATTTGTGAAGAATTTCAGGAAGACCTTACCTAATTTTTTGTGTTAGTTTTTCTTTGTTCAGCAGATCCAACAACATATTGTTTTCTGACATCCATACATGATTGATAGATTTTAAATATTATCAACACACGTTGCTGATATTTTGTAAACGCATCCTCTGGACTTTTACACAATATGTGTACAACATTTGCACAACATAGTGAGACATGTTATTCCAATGCACTAATTTTGTACCATGGTAAAAAAGAGCTAAATATTGTAGTTTATGATTTATTTTACCTTTCCTTTCTAGAAACTACAGTTTCTTTCTAAAACTTAAAAAACTCAGCTTTTCCACAGGCATGAATCTTATCAGTGAGAGGCCTTGAAGTCACATCCTAGCACATGCCAAGACTCCGAAAGGGCATCTGTCCTTTTCCTCCTGGCTGCCATGCTGCTGGTGCTTCTTTTGTTTACTCTTTAAAAATTTTTTTTTAACGTTTATTTATTTTTGAGACAGAGAGAGACAGAGCATGAACAGGGAGGGGCAGAGAGAGAGGGAGACACAGAATCCCAAACGGGCTCCAGGCTCTGAGCCATCAGCACAGAGCCCGACGCGGGGCTCGAACTCACGGACTGCGAGATCGTGACCTGAGCCGAAGTGGACGCTTAACCGACTGAGCCCCCCGGGTGCCCCTTTTGTTTACTCTTTAACCTGCACAGTCCAGTGGTCAGCCACGACCAGAGAGGTACAATGCAGAACAGTGCGCCCACATCAGCAAAAGGGTGGAGCTTATTTCCTATAGACTATTGCTAGCTAAGTTGATACACTACTAACCAGTATAAAAGTTAATTTGTATATAATGGCTTAAAATTATATATTGATTCTGTTGGAAGCTTTATCTTCCACTTTTAAATGGGTTTTGCTACTCTTGAAATTTTATTTTCATATTCATTGCCAGATATTCATTTTCCTGGGTATCAAGAGTGAAAACTTAAAGATAAATTAGAATTCTCTTCTTTGGTGGCCACTATTTTTTTTTTCTTATTTTATACGTGTTATTTTCACAGAAACTGGTATCTGCCATCTTATTTTTAAAAATCTGGCGTAGGGGCGCCTGGGTGGCTCAGTTGGTTAAGCGTCGGACTTCAGCTCAGGTCACGGTCTTATGGTTCCTGGGTTGCAGCTCCACATTGGGCTCTGTGCTGACAGCTAAGAGCCTGCTTCAGGTTCTTTGTCTCCCTCTCTCTCTCTGCCCCTCCCCCACTTGTGCTCTGTCTCTCTCCCCCCATCCCCCAAAATAAAAATCTGATTTAATTTTATAAAGATACTTGTAGTGCCAGGGATTTGTTTAAACGTTATCTTTTTCATGAAAATGTGTTTTATTGAGGCCGCTAAAAAGCATATTAAGAGAATTTTTACTAAGAAAAGTACTAAGTGAATCAGGATGAAAAGCAAAACATGTAAGAGGATGGTTGCAGATATAAGCAGTTAATAGGTTTGCTATGTTTGAACTTCCAATATGACCCAAAATTTCCTGCCAGACTAGAAGAAAAAGTGAGAATATTATAGTATGAGTTTCTTGGCATGTTAAGGAATTACAGGAAGTTCTCAGGGAAGACAGATTTTGCCCCTGGCACTAAATTCTAAAAGACAAATCTCGCACAGAACTTATGTAGAAGGAATTGAATATTGGGAATAGACAATATCCCTAAAAAAGGGAGAAATAGTTCATGTGACAAACTTTTATTAAAGCTAGAGACATAAACCTAAAGCATATTTCAATGGAGACTGATTTTTTTTTCCCCCAAGGAAACTTACAAGGGCCTACATTTTGTGGCCTAAGTATCATAGTCTTCTGGTAGTCTTAGTCCTCCATAACTCTCTCGACTTAAGGTATGTATTAGGGACTGAATTATATTCCCCCCAAATTCATATGTTGAAGCTCGATCTTACAGTATGACTGTGTTTGGAGACAGGGCAATAAGGAGGCAATAAAAGTTCAATGAAGTCATAAGGATGGAGCCTTATAATCCAATAGAACTTGTGTTCTTATGTGAAGAGGAAGAGACATAAGAGAGTGTTCTTTCTGTTTCTCTGTTAGCACAGAGGAAAGGCCATGTGAGGACATAGTGAGAAGGTGACTATCCATCAACCAGGAAGAGAGGCCTCACCAGAAACCAACCCTGCCAGCACCTTGATCTTGGACTTCCAGCCTCTAAAACTGTGAGAACATAAATTTCTTTTGCTTAAGGCACCCAGTCTGTGGTATTTTGCAATGACAGCCTAGCAGACTAATATAGTATGGCTTCTGGATAGAAGATAATCCTTCAAACATTAGGATAAGGATTCCAATCTGTAGGCACTTCAGTCACTTACCTGCATGCAGAGGTAGCCAGTGTCTTAATATCAGACCTCCATTGTGCTAATCCTCAAATCAGTATTCTAGGTGTGCAGGATGGTTTAGTGTTGATCTGGCTGTATTTCACGGACGCGAGATGCAAAAACAACTTCCATGCTATTCTGCCATCTTGGCTCTTCCCTATATCAAATCTCCATTAGGCAGCTCCTCCACTTTCACAAGAGGTTATCAGCCCTACCAATGCTCCTGATTTCCAGAGCAAATGGATTGCCTTCAGTTGGCAATGTAATGTTTACTATACGTCAGTTCCAACTCTTTAACTAGTTAATAAGCTTCTCAAGAATGGCTCTGGGCCATATATAACTAATCTTCACCATGCTAAACACTCTTCTTCACTATTCAGCAGGAGAAGGATTGTTGAACTGCATGTTTTCTGTATTGGTGATGTACTAAGATAGGGAATAATATATTTTTCCTTCCATACTTTCATCAATGAATAAGTAGAGAGACCAAAGAGATGAAAGCAGGAAAAATAAGCCTATGGCAAGAAGTTGTGACTTTAGCCTTCTTAATTCTCCTCTAATCTTTTGAATAACAGATTGCAAGAAATAAGAATACACAACGTATCATAAATCTCTCAGACTGGGTTTTAAAAACTCTTGTAAATCGCTGTGACCTTTACTATTTTATATTGCAAATATTGGCAGTAAGGTAAGTTTTCCCAAGTTTACTGAAAACAGAAGAATTTGAGTCTGAATTTATACAAACCTGAAACTAAAATTGTGTTAAATCTGGAAAAATTTTGACAAGCTCAAAAATGCTAGGGGAAAAAAATTTAATAAAATGGACATGTTTTGACACTTTCAATATTACTTTATTAACTTTGTGAATGTCAGATATGGCCCTTTCCACATAATAGCTATTTTCAATGTGCAGGTTATAAATATCTGGTCTGTTGGATAAAGATGGAAGACTTAGGGTATAAGTCTTCCCTAAATCTCATGGTGGTAAAAGGCACATTGATTAGCTACCTGTCTGTTTCTCTATCTTTCCATCTGTCCCTGTATGTGTTTTTATCTACAAAATTCTTCTTCCTCACTGTGAAAGGTTTGAGTTTAAGTATTTGTGCAGTAGTATAGTTTACAACTTAACTATCTAGAATAATGTGAAGTGTATAGAGAAAATATACAAAAAAAAAAAAAACCATATACACAGAAAACATAACAAAGTTCCCTCAAACTTTCAGTACTGGAGCCAATTATTAGTGAGATAGACAGGGGAAGGAAAGGAAAAGGCTCTTGAATAAACCCCTAAAATAAGTGTATCAGGCCTTGATCGATTGCTAATAAGTTTTGCAGTTTACAGCAAAAAATCCCACATTGATTTGGCTTAGTTTGATTGAAGAGCTTTGTCAATGTCTCACTAGGTAGATTCAAGCAGATAAAATGTAGTCTCGAAAATAACGATGTGCTTGTTTTGTCTTATAGAATGAGAATTACAGGACTAGCCATGCCAAAACCATGCCTCTTTTTCTAGACTCATTATAAGTTGTGAAGTGGCATGATGCAATGTGAATGTCTGGACAAGTATCCCTTTTGTTGTTTTCAAGGGGGTTATGTCCTGGATTTGTTCCTTTGCAAACTCTCTGCAGTTTACATAGCTGGAGAGACTTAACGCCTTGGCAGGCCTTGGCAGGGGCACAGGTTTTATCTGCGAGTTTACCCTCCTAGAACGGGAGCCAGTTAGCCTATGTAGGAACTGTATTCTTTTTGCTTGTGGTTACTCTTGACATTTTATCACTTATTTCTTCTTTTAATCACATGAGAAAAATAATATTTTCTATGCCTACTAGGCATTCTGAAAGAGAAAACAAGAAATAGAGCTCTTCTGGATTTCTCCTGTCCTCCCTAATCTTTCCTTCAACACTCAGTTCCTCTTTTAAGAATGTGCAACCACAGATTTGATTAAATTCTTTGGGTATTTGAGCATTTGCTATTGAGAATACTAGGCCACGTACTTTATGTTTTTGGGTGAGAGATGATAATATCACAAGCCTTTCTGAAGAGACATGTTCATGAAGCACACATGTTCTCCATGTTCCTTCTGGGTCATTTTTCCCTTAAACACGTTGTTGTTGCCACAACCATCAATGCTTTGGTCAAGAGCAGAATCAAAGTCACCTTGAAGAGAAATTGTGAAAATCACTAAGTACCAATAAGGATTACTGTATTAACTGTGAGACAGTTCTCTGTTTCAGTAGCTACTTTGTCAGTCACTTTAATGATCTGTTTTAGAGTCAAGATTGTCTTAATCTGGTTAATACTTCTTCTGAAAATCTAGTTGACAAACTCAAATAACCAGTATATCTTGGGTGAAATAAATTTGCCTTGCAAATATTCTAACATGTTTCTTTTGAATTTCTATTGTATTTCCAAACTAAGCAGTTTAAGCTAGAGCTAGATGATATTCTCTATATAGCTAATTTGATGTTTTAATGACTAGGTTAGAAACTTTCAGTGTGTCAGTGATCTTTGATTCCCCCATACTATTTAATGTCTTGACTCAGTATTTTGAAGTACCTGGATTTCAGGCAGAGGTTGGCTTCCAGTTTCCAAACACTTTTGTGAACGTGAAGAACAGATCCTTGAACACCTATAATAATTCTTTGGATCAAAGCCAGTCCACTTTTTTTCGTATGAAATGTACCCTGAAAGTCTTATTTTACTTATAGTCATTAATTATCTGATGTTCAATACTCAGCAGTTAGAAGCAGGATGAAAGATGATAGGAATAAAGGGTTGTGTTTGTTTTGTTTTGTTTTGTTTGTGTTTTTTTGTTTGCTTTTTGCACCAGAAAAATGAGAATAGTAACAAAAGAAGTAACAAATGACCTAAAGATGCCCTTTGAGTCTTGGAGTGAAGGATTTGAGCAGTTCTGAGCACGAAAATTTTTCCTGAGAGTATTGGTTTAGTGCAATGCAGTATGATATTTTATTTTCATGATAAATTATCTTGAATATATAAAAATTGTCTTTATATTTTATCATAAAATGACATATTTTAATTTTTTTTTAACGTTTATTTATTTTTGAGACAGAGAGAGAGCATGAACAGGGGAAGGTCAGAGAGAGAGGGAGACACAGAATCTGAAACAGGCTCCAGGCTCTGAGCTGTCAGCACAGAGCCCGACGCGGGGCTCAAACCCACAGACCGTGAGATCATGACCTGAGCCAAGGTCAGACACTTAACCAACTGAGCCACCCAGGTGCCCCATAAAATGATATATTTTAGATAAAGTTCAAAATAAAAATGTTAATACTTAGGGAAGCAAATTTCAGTTATTCAGAAAATCATCCTGTATGTAGTAACTTATCTCAAATAGTGTTAATAATGAGTGATTGAATTAATTAGTTCAAAACAACATAAAATGCATATTTTTTAAAAAGTTTATCTATTTATTTGGAGAGAGTGACAGAGAGTGCAAGCAAGGGAGGGGCAGAGAGAGGGAAAGACAGAATCCCAAGCAGGCTCCATGCTGTCAGCACAGAGTCCAACGCAGGGCTTGAACTCATGAACCATGAGATCATTACCTGAGCCAAGATCAAGAATTGGAGGTTTAACCAACTGGACCACCCAGGTGCTCCAAAATGCATAATTCTTAGATAAAATGATAATTTCTCTGTTCAGGTATCTAAGATGGCTCCTATTTATCTTGTATATAAAATCTAGATGATTATTTCCCAAATCGGTTGTAGTAGTCATCCAATAACGTAGCTGCTGGGTTCAAATCTACTCGCCCAGTGGCTATCTCCATCCTCCCTCCTTAATTTGGGCTTTTAATGGGGTTTTCTCACTTCCTGGCCCAGCCACAGTAATTGGGCTAGGGTTCAGCATGTGACCAGGTCCAATCAGTCTTTCCCCAGGAGTTTTTCATTTTTTTTTCAATATATGAAGTTTATTGTCAAATTGGTTGCCATACAACACCCAGTGCTCATCCCAAAAGGTGCCCTCCTCAATACCCATCACCCACCCTCCCCTCCCTCCCACCCCCCATCAACCCTCAGTTTGTTCTCAGTTTTTAAGAGTCTCTTGTGCTTTGGCTCTCTTCCACTCTAACCTCTTTTTTTTTTTTTTTTCCCTTCCCCTCCCCCATG